>NW_007025645.1:584657-611632 GCF_000164805.1 Carlito syrichta
TGGAGTGCAGTGGCCGCTCCGGCCACCGCAGCCTCGACCTGCTGGGCTCCGGCGATCCTTCCGCCTCAGCCTTCCAAGTAGCCGGAATTACAGGCATGTGCTACCATGCCCGGCTGATTTTTTGATTTATTGTAGAGATGAGGTCTTGCTGCCCAGGCGGGTCTCGAACCTGCGGGCTCAGGCAATCCACTCACCTCAGCCTCCCAAAGGTGCGGGATTACAAGCTGAGCCACCGAGCCCGGCTACTACTTTGGCTTTTAAAGCACCCACCTTGTCTGTTTTGGCATCTTAGACACCAAAAAGAAATAAAGGTAGAAAGAGGTAGATTCGTATGTGTGTCCAGCCGACTAGACATAAAGCAACCCCCAGCTACTCATACCTTTTAAAGTACTCCATTCCTAAGCATATTTTAGATTATAGCTCTCATCTGCATTCCAATGCCATTTTTCAGAAGTTCTTCATGCATTTTGGCCCATTTTGCTGTTTCCTATCACAGTTGTGTTTAATTGGTACTACATATTCTTTGAAGGGAGAGAGGAGGATTATTTTTAGGAATGTGTAGTAGCAAAGTGAGGCTGCAGCATGTTCTCAGTGTACCATTTTGTACTGGAAGTTTCAACTAGATACGTTTTGGCAGAGATAAATGGACAATATTGTATATACTTTTAAAAGAAAATGTGCTCTCTTACTATACTTTCCCTTCCATTGAAATATGATCTCATAATAGTAAGCATAAGGTGTTTCTCCAGTGGTTTTTAATTCTAGATGCACATTACTGACTTCTGGAGCTGCTCAAACATCAAAGTCTAACCGCAGAAATTCTATTTTAATTGGATTAGGGTGAGAAACACTGGTAGAGGAGGAAAAGTGCAGGTCTGGGGATCAGACAAATTGGAGTTCAAATTACCACTTACTAAGTTCTGTGATTTTAGGCAAGGAATAACTTTGTGAGTCTTAGTTTCTTCAGCTATAAATTGGGTTTACAAAACTGTGGTGAGTACTACAGATAACATAAGAAAAGAGACTAGCACCATGCATGGCAAATAGCAAGTGATTAATAAATGTTAGCTCTCCTAAAGCCATCTATAAGTGAGCAGACAAAAAACATGGCATTAAAACAGAGATATAGTAAAATAGGACATTCCTTCGCATATCAAAATCTTACAACCAATGACTACAATTTAATTACAAAGGTCACAGGAGCTGATGTTACAGAGCAAGAAGATGCAATTGACCAAGTATTCTTGTCACATGATTGTACCTCCTGGGCTGCTGTAACATTCCTATTTCAATGCGTTTTCCAAAGACAACTTTCTAGGCTATCATAGGATCCCTTAGTTCTACATATCCAAATCTGAAAGTCAAAACAGTTAATAATAATGGCAACCTGATTATATGTTTCTGCTTGTACTTGTTCAAATATTTGTGAAAAACAGATGACTGGTTTAAGTTGCAGAAAATTAGCTGAATACATAGAAAGCTGTGGATCCCAAGAATTAAAGAAACTTTAGCGTCACCTGTGCAAGGAACAATCCAACCTTAATTACAACCAGCTGGAAACAACTCCATTCTCAGGGATGCTCAGATTATTGGCAAAACACAATTATACCCATTTGCTGACAAGCAAATGTTCATATCTTTATCATCTGTATCATACAGAAATATTCATGTACTACTTGGCAAAACACAACTTCTTAATAAGTAATATCAACTGAATTCTTTATAAAGTTTTAATTCACTTCCAAATACAACTATAATACTTCACCATTTCAACACTAGAGAAAAATTATTTTAGTCTGTTTTTTTCAAAATGTGGGTTGAGTGTGGTGGCTCATGCCTGTAATCTCAGCATAATGGGAGGCTCTCTTGAGGCTAGGAGTTTGAGATTAGCCTGAGCAACATAGTGAAACTCTGTCTCTACAAAGAAATTAGAAAAAAAATTAGCTGGGAATGGCGGTATGCACCTGTAATCCTACCTACTCAGGAGGCTGAGGCAGGAGGAATGCTTGAGCCCAGGAGTTTGAGGGCACAGTGGCTATAACTGCACCACTGCCCTCCAGCCTGGGCAACACAATGAGACTATCTCTAATAATAGAAAACAAAAAACCCCAAAATGTTTGTGTTTATAAATTATTAATGATATATATTATATAATAGGGCTTAATTTTTTAAAAATTTTATTGACAACTTAATGTCAAGGTTTAAACTAAACATTAAGAGGGCCTGACTCCAGCTGAATTCAATAAATATTTATATGGTGCATTACCTGACACTGATCTTCAACATAAAAGAATCCTTCAAAAACAAATTCTGTGACCAATAAGCACATGGAAGAGTGTTCACTGTCATTATTCATCAGTGATATGCAAATTAAATCCCAGTAAGATATCACTACACACTGACTCCAATGGCTAGAACAATGAAGTGTACCAATATCAAATGACAGGATGACAGTGAAGAATATGATAAAGGATATTTATGAAAAATCTACAGCTAGCATTATATTAAAAGGTGAAAGACTGAACGCTTTTTCCCCAGGATGAGGAATAAGACAAAGATGCTCACTTTCACCATTTTTATTCAGTGAAGTCCTAGTTGTTCTAGCAGAGTAATTAGGCAAGAAAAATATAAAGATAATCCAAATTTGGAAGGAAAAAGTAAAATCATCTTTATTTGCTCATCACATAATTATACAGATAAAAAAATTCACACACAAACAACAATTAATAGATAAAGAATTCACACACACACACAACTATAGTCAATAAAAGAATCCATCAAAGTTGCAGGATACAAGATCAACATACAAACTTGGAGTTGGCAACAAATGCTTAGATATGATACCAAAACCCAAGCAACAAAATTTAAAAAATAGATTATCTGGAGAACATCAAAATTTAAAACTTTGATGTATCAAAGAACACTAACAAGAATGTGAAAAGATAACTTATAGAATAGAAAATATTTGATGATATTTTCTGATAACTGATATACGGCTGTAAATATCATATATGTATCTGATAAATATGCATATATACATATGTGTATATATGTGTGTGTCAGGTATATATTAGATGTCAGTTATATATGAGATATCATACATACACATATACAAATACACATGTAAATGTATATATGTGCATGTATATATGACATATGTGACATATATATCTGATATATTCTGATATATATTTGATAACAGATTAATATTCAGAATATACAAAGAACTCCTATAACCCAACAAAGAGAAAAACAACCCAAAGTAAACAGAATGAAGAAAATAATAAGGCTAAAGGCAGAAACAACTAATATAAAAAGCAGAAAGATAATTTTAAAAACTGACTCCTTGAAAAGATTAATAGAATTGATAAATATCTAGCAAGACTAGCAAGGAAAAGAGAAATCACAAATTACCAATATCAAAATGAAAGACAAGACACATCTTGACGACATTAAGAAAAATTAAAAAGGGGACACTCGAAACTAATCTATACACTTGAATTTGGCAAATTAAATAAAAGATCAATTCATTAAAAATCACAAACTACCATATATATTCTACTCACCACCACATGGAACGTACTCCAAGATTGACCACATCATTGGCCATAAATCAAACATAAACAAATTTCATAAGACTGAAATCTTGCCATACACATTTTCAGACCACAGTGGAATAAAAATAAATACCAACACCAACAAAATTTCTCCAAAACCTGCAAAGACATGGTCACTAAACAGCATGATGCGGAACAACCACTAGGTCAACACTGAAATCAAAGAAGAAATTGAAAGATCCCTGGAAACAAAGGAAAATGAAGAAACATCTTACCAAAACCTCTGGGATGCCATGAAATCAGTTTTAAGAGAAGAATTTATATCTCTACAAGCACACATCAAGAAAATGGAAAGATCACAAGTGGAGAGGCTAGCAAACCACCTAAGAGAGCTAGAAAAAGAAGACCACCAAAATCCCAACTTTAGTGGAAGAATCCAAATCACAAAAATAAGAGCACAAATACAGGACAAAGAAGACAAAAATATCATAGAAAATATCAACAAAACAAAAAGCTGGTTCTTTGAAAGAATTAACAAGATTGATGGGCCCCTAGCCAGATTGACCAAGAAAAAGAGAGAAAAAGCCCAAATAAACACAATCAGAAATACAAAAGATCAAATCACAACTGACCCCAAAGAAATACAAAAGATTATCGGAGATTACTATGTACACCTATATGTAAATAAACTTGATAACCTAGATGAAATGGAAGAATTTCTGACATCACACAACCTACCCAAGATGAAACATGAAGGAAGACATTGAGACACTGAATACACCAATAACAACCCAGGAAATTGACTCTGTCATACCAAAACTACCTACAAAAAAAAAAGCCCTGGACCAGATGGCTTTCCAGCAAAATTCTACAAAACATACAAGGAAGAGCTGATACCAATCCTATTGAAAGTATTCCAGGCAATTGAGAAAGATGGAATTCTCCCCAAATCATTTTACGAAGCTAACATTACACTGATACCCAAACCGGGTAAAGATGTAACAAAGAAAGAGAACTACAGGCTAATATCCCTTATGAACACAGATGCAAAAATCCTCAACAAAATTCTAGCAAATTGGATTCAAAGGACATCTCAAAAATCATCCACCATGACCAAGTAGGCTTCATCCCCAGGATGCAGGGCTGGTTCAACATTTGCAAGACCATAAATGTAATTAAATACATCAACAGATGTAAAAACAAGAACCACGTGATTATCTCATTAGACGCAGAAAAATCTTTTGATAAAATTCAGCATCCCAGCCAGGCTCGGTGGCTCAGCCTGTAATCCCGCACCTTTGGGAGGCTGAGGTGAGTGAATTGCCTGAGCCCATGGGTTTGAGACCTGCCTGGGCCGCGAGACCTCATCTCTACAATAAATCAAAAAATTAGCCGGGTGTGGTACCGCATGCCTATAATTCCAGCTACTTGGAAGGCTGAGGCGGAAGGATCGCCGGAGCCCAGCAGGTCGAAAAAAATAAAATCAGCATCCCTTCTTGCTAAAAACCCTCAAACACCTACTCATAGAAGGAACATACCTCAAAATAGTAAGTGCCATCTATGACAAACCCACGGCTAACATATTGCTAAATGGACAGAAACTAGAAACATTTCCCCTGAAAACTGGAACAAGATCAGGCTGCCCACCCTCACCTCTCTTGTTCAATATTGTGTTGAAGTCCCAGCCCAGGCAATTAGACAAGAGAAGGAAATCAGGGATATCCAAATAGGAAAAGAGGAAGTCAAGTTATCCTTCTTTGCTGATGATATGATCCTATACAATCTGTCAAAAACCTGCTGACACTGATAAAGAAAGGACTTTGGCAAAGTCTCAGTGTACAAAATAACTGTGCAAAAGTACGTTGCATTCTTATATAACAACAACAAGCAGGCAGGGACCCAAATAAAAAGCACAATCCCATTCACAATAGCCACACACAAAAAAGGAAATACCTCGGCATCTTCCTAACCAGAGAGTAAAATAACTTTACAATGAGAATTACAAAACGCTGCTCAAAGAAATCCAAGAAGACACAAACAGATTGAAAAATATATCATGCTCATAGATAGGAAGAATCAACATTGTTAAGATGTCCATCCTACCAAAGGCAATCTACAGGTTCAACACAATACCCATTAAGTTACCAACATCATTCTTCTCAGATCTGGAAATGACAATACAGAAATTCATATGGAAACATAAATGACCATGAATAGCCAAAACAATCTTTAGCAAGAGAAACAAAGCAGGAGGTATCACACTTTCAGACTTCAAACTCTACTATAAAGCCACAGTAATCAAAACAGCTTGTCAAGATGTGAGTTCGTCCCAACTTGATCTATAGGTCCAAGGCAATCCTAATAAAAAAACCCAGTTAGTTATATTGTGGATATTGACAAACTGATTCTAAAGTTTATATGAAGAGGCAAAAAAATCAGGACTAGCCAATAAAATATTGAAGAAAAACAACAAAGTTGAAAGACTGACATTATTAGACTTTAAGACTTACTATAAAGCTACAGTAATCAAGTCAGTGTAGTACTGGCAAAAGAACAGACCAAAAAAAAAAAAAAAAAAGAACAGAATAGAAAGCCCAGAAATGTGAAAATCTGGTTAGTTTTAGATTTGATGATTACTTATTGGACATGACACCAGAGGCACAATCCATGAAAGAAAAAAACTAAAGTGAACTTCATTAAAATTTAAAACTTCTACCCTGCAAAAAATATTGTGAAGAGAATATAAGCCACATATTAGTAGAAAACATTTACAAAAGATATATTTGAAACAAACTCTGTTATTCAGGTTATACAAAGAACTCTCAACAATAAGAAAACTAACAGGCCACGCACGGTAGTTCATGCTTATAATCCCAGCACTTTGGGAGACAGAGGTGAGAGGATTGCCTGAGCCCATGGGTTTGAGACCAGCCTGGACAACTTGGCAAGACCTCACCTCTACAATAAATTAAAAAAAAAAATTAGCTGGGTGTGGTGGCGCATGCCCGTAGTTCCAGCTACTTGGAAGGCTGAGGCAGAAGGATCACTTGAGTCCAGCAGGTTGAGGCTGTGGTGGTCGGAAACGTGCCAGTACACTCCAGCCTGGGCGACAGAGTGAGACTCCAACTCAAAAACAAACAACAACAACAAAATCCCCAATTGGATTAAAAAATGAACCAAAGACCTTAATACATACCTTACCAAAGATGTAGAGATGGCAAATAAGCATCTTAAAAAGATGCTCCACACCATATGCCATCAAGGAAATGAAAATTAAAACAATAAGGTACCATTACACACTTCATAGAATGGCCAAAATCAGAACACTGAGAACACCAAATGCTGACAAGGATGTGGAGCAACATGAATTCTCATTCGCTGTTGTTGAGAATGCAAACTGGTTACAGACACTTCGCCAGTTTCTTAGAAAACTAAACATACTCTTACAATGTGATCCAGAAATCACACTTCTTAGTATTTACTCAAAGGAGTTAAAAACTTAAGTTCACACCAAAACCTGAACATGAATATTTATAGCAGTTTAAATAATAAATCATAACTGATAAAACTTGGAAGCAAGCAAGATGTCTTTCAGTAGGTGAATAGTTAAATTAACTGTGGTATATCCAGACCATGGAATATTACTTAGTACTCAAAAGAAATGAGCTATCAAGGCATAAAACGAGGTGGAGGAAGCTCAAATGTACATTACTAAAGAAAGCTAATCTGGAAAGGCTATAAACTGTATGATTTCAACTATAGGACATTCTAAAAAAGGCTAAACTATGGAGACATTAAAAAGATCAATGGTTGCCAGGGATTGTGGGAAGGGGAAGACAAACAGGTGGAGCATAAAGGATTTTTAGGGCAGTGAAAATACTCTATATAATAATGTAATGAATACATGTTGTTATACCATACATAGCGGATACATGTCATTACACATTTGTCCAAACTCATAGAATGTATAACACCAAGAGCAAACCTCTAATGTAAACTATAAACTTTGGGTAATTATGATGTGTCAGTGTAGGTTCATCAACTATAACTGTACCAATCTGGTGGGCAACAGTAATAATGGGGAAGGCTATGCATGTGTGGGGACAGAGGGTATATGGAAAGTCTCTGTATTTTCCTTTTTTTTTTGAGTTGGAGTCTCACTCTGTTGCCCAGACTGGAGTGCAGTGGTACACTCCTAGCCACTGCAGCTTCAACCTGCTGGGCTCCTGCAAGCGTTCCATCTCAGCCTTCCAAGTAGCCCGAACTACAGGCATGTGCTACCACACCTGGCTAATTTTTTATTTATTGTAGAGATGAGGCCTCGCCAAGTTGCCCGGTTGGGTCTTGAACCCACAGGCTCAGCAACCCACTCAACTCGACCTCCCAAAGTGCTGGGATTACAGGCTGAGCCACCGAGCCTGGCCTGTACTTTCCTTTTAATGTTGCCACGAACCTAAAACTGTTCTAAAAAATGAAATTTTAAAATAAATAATTTTTTTTAACAAACCAAGCAAATCAAGAAAACTTACACACACACACACACACACACACACACACACACACACACACACACACATCCCAGCAGGACTACATGGTTTTACTAGCAAATTTTATCAAACATTTAAAGAAGAAATAATACCAATTCTGGACAATCTATTCCAGAATATAGAAGAGAAGAAAATATTTCCAATTCATTTAATGAAAATATTTCCAATTCATGCTGCTTTATTCAAAACCAGGCAAACTTTTGTAATAATTTCTTTGGCAGAAAAAATAATAATTAAAAAAAGCAGGCAAAACAGTATAAAAAAAGAACCAACTAAAACTATACACAAATATCCCTCCATAAACATAAACACAAAAATACTCAACAAAATGTTCCAGTAATATGTAAAAAGAATAACGCATAGGGTTTGATTTAAAAAACGTAATCCACTATATTAACAGCTCAAAAAACAAAATCCATATGATTTCAGTTGAAGTAGAAAACTTATTCGACAAAATTCAACATCCATTCTTAATGAAAACTCTCAGCAAACTAGAAATAGAAAGGAACTTCAACATACTTAAAGGGCATCTACAAAAAAACCCTATGGCCAACATTATACTTAACAGTGAAAGGCTGACTGCTTTCCCCCAAAAGCGGGAGCAAGACAAGGACGCCTATGCTCTCTTCATTCCTATTATACATATCCTCAACATTTTAGTGCAATAAGGCAAGAAGAAGAAATAAAAGGCATACAGATTGGAAAGAAAAAAATAAAACTGTATTAATAATTTGCATATGACACGATTGTATATATGAAAAATCCCAAGGAATCTACAAAAAAACTCTTAGAATTAATAAATATTTTAAGATTGTAGGCTACGAGATTGACATACAAAAATCAGTTGCATTTCTACATATAAGCAATATACTAATGGAAATCACAATTTTAACAGTACCTTTCAGAATAGCTCCAAATTTTTAGGAAATTAAAAAAAAAAAAACACAACAACCTCGGGTACAAATCTAAGAAAACAAATACAGGAGGTGTGTGCTGAGAGCTATAAAATGCTAATAAAAGAAACAGAAGACCTAAATCAATGGAGAGGTACACGATGTTCAACTGGAAGACCCAACATTGTAAAGATGGAAATTTTCCTCAAGCTGATCTTTAATTTACTACAATTCCTATCAAACTACTGTTTTTTTTCACTGAAGAATATATCATAAATATTTTTCCATATAAAAAATACTCTTCTACAACATGGTTTTAAATGGCTACAAACTTCCAATTTCTAGATTTATCCTAAAATTAATTATTCATTTCTTTATACTTGATGTTAAGATTCAGTATTTCTGGTATGTTCTAGTATTTCTCTATTATAAACAGGGTTTAGTAAGCATTCTCCTAATTCAATGTTTGCACATACCTTTATTTCCTTAAGATGAACTCCGATAAGTATGATTTCTGGGTCTAACGTTGTGTATGTTTTTAAAACTTTTGATATACATTGTCCAAAATACCCTTTAGAAAAGTTTTTTTTTTTTTTTTGAGTTGGAGTCTCACTTGGTCGCCCAGACTGGAGTGCAATGGCTGCTCCCAGACACCGCAGCCTTGACCTGCTGGGCTCCGGCGATCCTTCCGCCTCAGCCTTCCAAGTAGCCGGAATTACAGGCATGCGCTACCACGCCCGGCTGATGTTTTGATTTATTGTAGAGATGAGGTCTCACTGCCCAGGCGGGTTTCGAACCCGCAGGCTCAGGCAATCCACTCACCTCAGCCTCCCAAAGGCGCAGGATTATAGGCTGAGCCACCGAGCCTGGCCTAGAAAAGTATTTTACCTTAACATTTTGACTTAAAACTTACCTGATCTGAAAAACCTTCTGTAATCAGCCCTTTTCTGCTATTCAATCTGTACAGCTATTTGGTCTCTTTGAATTACTGTTCTATTCATTGGACTATATAAGCAATTACTGCTTTAATAAGACATTAAGCCTCTAGGCTATCTGCTCACAAAGTGCATGTCTTTGAGGAAATCTAAGAGAAGAGAAAATACACAGGATGATAAACTGATGGGCTACGAAACGACTAGCGTGAAAGGACAAGATATTGGAGTTAAGTAGTTAACACTCCATTTTCCATGAAAAGAGCCTATTCTAATTGTTTTTAGACTTTTCTATTGTTCTAGTTTATGTGCTCATTAGAAGGCAGTAGCTGCAGGTAAGGTTTGCATTTTCTGCATTAGCTGTGGAATTAGTTACTGAAAAAAGTTCAAGCTCTGGATAATTTTGTCAAATTCAGTATATCTTCAAAATTCATGTATGCTTTCTCTTGATTTCTATCATGCCTCACTTATAAAGCATGAAATTGAAGGTGACTGATGTCTTCCAACAAAAAAACCATAAAATAATCATTCAGAAACACTGCCTGTTATGCCTTATTCCTCTCAAGAAGTAAAATCACATGTATTAAACAAGAATAAACTACCAAACCATGCATTTTCAGCATCTGACATCACTTACAATTAGCTAGGTCCAATGTTATGAATATGTTTCAATTAAAAATTAATTGCCTGTGTTAATTATAAAAGTCACACTGTGACTGTGCTATTTTTTAGGAATTATTTGCTGAGAACTGCTTTCCCTAGTTTTATTTCTATGCTTCAAGTACATGATTTTAAAACATGGCAGCCCGTGTATTGCCAGATTCCTGCACACATTAAGGAAATATACTAAAGCAAGAGCGTATCTTACATAACCATATGTGTCAGATTAAATTTGGGCCAAGAAAGAGAATGAATGCATCTCATATCTGATTTATATTTGACAAATACAGAGAATATCATAAGCTCCTGTTTTGAATGTCTACATGTTGTTTCCATAGAAACTGCATAAACATTGTCCTCATAGCACACAGCCATCTTCATTCTCTACATCCCATTATTTATTTCTTTCCACTCTCAGGGGAAAGCCTAATTTATTCCCCAGGAAAAATCAATCAATGGTTTTCTTAATCAGTAGCATTTGAAGAGTAGGTGGCACGGTTCTTTTTATGGAAAAGCCGTTTCCACCAATGCTCGTGCTGTGTGATAGGAGACTGGGGAGAATAAAGGAGTACTTGCTACACAGCAAGTGTGAGGACAAAGTGCAATGACTAATCCTTCAAAGAGAGATGACAACATGTACCAGAAATCCACAGAAGGTTAGCAAAGTGACCACATGCAATTCCTACTTCTCTTTTCCATGTGCGTGAAGTATGATGAAGACCCCTCAATTAAAAAACAAAACAAACAAACAAACAAAAAACCCTTCTTTCATTCCCAGACTTTTGGTAGCCTGAAAAAACTCTTTTGCTGATTTCCCTGTGTGACAGAGATTGCGTAGAATGGTTAGCTCCTAGAGGCAAGAGAAAACCCACTCCACTGTAAAGCAGATCAAATGACAGCAAACGGAAAGGGTGAAAAGAAACCACGTCAGGTCCCTTCGCTTTGTCTATTCTTTGAGTCTGAGGTGATGATCACGGATTCAAGTGGCAGCAGATGAAAAGATCCCCTATTGGATTTTGGCTAACAAAATAACAATTTTCAACATCCTCAAAGGGACAGTGGATCCATTGTTTGGTGGTCAGAATGCTCCAGCATTTGGTTCCCTTTTGCACTTAAAGATTCCTGGGCTACCTTGGGAAGCCCACTGAGGATGAGTGGAAGTATTTGCTGCTCCCTCTTCTGGGCTCTCCTGGCACAACTATGATAGCAGTTATCACAGTTTCCCTATTGTGTATATACAATTCCCTCAAGGGACCTTGATAGTATCTCTCCAGTCTAACATAGTGCTCTGTAAACTGTTGGATGCTTAAGAAGAAGGGGGAAATAAATAAATATTTAGTTATTCATAATGTATATACATTTCCTATAATACACAATACTCATTCTAAAGATGTATTTCCTCTACCATTTCAATGTTTTGATTCTCTTCCCAGTCTTATTGCTTCCTCTACTTCTACAAAGTAAACCTCTTAACCATCTACTCTTTTTCATTTTCATCTCCAAGGCCTATGTCAAGGAATAGGTCAAATATCTTTTGTATCTTTTTAATTTGGGTTTAAAATTGGATGTCTGTTCTTATACTATTCATTGAAGTCATTACCTCTCTACCTTTGTCAAAAATTAACTGAATGTGTGAGTGTGTATGTCTATTTAACTATCCTTTTAACAGCAGCACACTGCTTAATTACTGTAGGAAGTGTTGGATCAAGCAGCGTGAGTGCTCCAATTGGGTCCTATTCAAAATTGTTTTGGCTTTTTTAGTACCTTTACTTTTCTAAAAACATTTTAGAATCAGTCTGTTGACTGCTGAAAAAAATTCCTGCTGGAATTTTGATAGAGATTTTATTCTATCTATAGAACAATTTAAGAGAGTTGTTTATCTTAACAGTATCAACTCTTCCAATATTTGAGCCCAGTATCTCTGTTTGTTGGGATCTTCTTTGGTTTCTTTCATCAGTGCTTTGCAGGTTATCAGCATAGATATTGACTTTGCTAATTTACTTAGCTCTAGTAGACTTTTTAGTAGACTCTCTAGGATTTTGTACATAGAAAATGATTTCACTTGAAAATATAGAGAGCTTTAGTTCTTCCTGTTCAATCTGTACTCCTTTTTTCTGGCCTCATTGAACTGGCTATGACATCGTATTTACTTTTTCATCATTAAGTATGATGTTAGCTGTAGAATATTTATATTTGCCCTTCAGCAGGTTGAGGAAATTCCTTCTATTCCTAGTTTGTTCAGATTTTTAATTATGAATTGACAGTATCTAACCACTGAGATAATCATATTAGGGATTTAAAAAATTGTTGAAATGGTGAATTGCATGGATTCATTCTGAAGGTTAAAACAATCTTGTAACCACTCCTATTCAATGTAGGATTGGAAGTCCTAGCAATCAGGCAAGAGAAAGACAGAAGAAACATTCAAATGGGTAAGGAGGAAATTAAACTATCTCTGATCATTGATGGCATGATAGTATACTTAGAAAACCCTAAAGACTCCTTGAAGAGACTCCCAGGAATGATAAATGTCTTCAGTAAAGTTTCAGGATCAAAACCAATATATAAAAATCAGTAGCATTTCTATATATCAATAACACTCAAGTTAAGAATCAAATCAAGAGATCAGTCCCACTTACAATAGCCACCTACAAAAATAAAATACCTAGGAATACATTTAACCAAGGAGATAAAAGATCTCCACAAGGAGAACTATAAAATCTAGATTATAAATCTATAAATCATAGATGACACAAACAAATGCAAGAACATCCCATGCTCACAGACCAGAAGAATCAATATCATTAAAATGACCATACTGTCCAAAGCAGTCTACAGATGCAATGAAATCCCTATCAAAATACCAACATCATTTTTCACAGAACTAGAAAAAACAATCCTAAAGATTATATGGAACCAAAAAAGAGCAGGAACAGCCAAAGCAATCCTAAGTAAAAAGAACAAATGCAGAGGTATCACATTGCCTGACTTCAAATTATACTACAAGGCTATAGTATCTAAAACAGCACGGTACTAGTGTAAAAACAGACAGATGGATCAACGGAACAGAATAGAGGACCCAGAAGTAAAGCCACATACCTACAACCAATTATTTTTGACAAAGCTGACAAAAATAAACAATGGGGACAGGACACCCTATTCAGAAATGGTGCAGGAAAAATGAGCTAGTCTTATATAGAAGAAACTGGATTCCCTACCTCTTACCATATACAAAAATTAACTCGGGATAGATTAAAGATTTAAATGTAAGACCTCACTATTAAACTCCTAGAAGAAAATCTAAAAAAAAATTCTTTTGGACATTGACCTAGACAAAATACTTATGACAAAGACCCCAAAAGCAAATGTGACACAACAAAACAAAACAAAAAATGCTACTTACTTAAACTACAAAAGAAACCATCAATACAGTGAATAGAAAACATACTAAACAGGAGAAAATATTTGCAAATTATGCCTTAGACAAAAGACTAATCTCCAGAATCTACAAAGAACTCAAACAGGCTAGGTGCAGTGGCTCAAGCTTGTAATCCTAGCACTTTGGGAGACCAAAGTGAGAGAATTGTCTGAGTCCAGGGGTTCGAGACCAGCCTGGGCAACTTGGTGAGATCTTATCTTTACAATAAATCAAAAAATTAGCTGGGCATGGTAGTGCGTGTCTGGAGTTCTGGTGACTTGGAAGGCTGAGGCAGAAGGATCACCTGAGCCCACTATGTCGACGCTGGGGAGGTTATGAGCATGCCATTGCACTCTAGTCTGGGCAACAGAGTGAGACTCCAATTCAGAAAAAAGAACTCAAACAACTCAACATAAAAAAACAAACTACTCCATCAAAAAGTGGGCAAAGGATATGAATAGACACTTCTCAAAAGAAGATATGCAAGCATCCAACAAACATAAAAAAATGCTCAACATCACTATTCATCAGAGAAATCCAAATTAAAATCACAATGCGATATCATCTTACACCAGCCAGAATAGCTAACATTAAAAAGTCAAAGAACAACAGATGTTGTTTTGGATGCAGAGAAAAGGAAACACTCATATACTACTGGTGGGAATTTAAATTAGTTCAACCTCTATGGAAAACAGTGTGGAGATTTCTCAAAGAACTAAAATTGGAATTACTATTCAATTCAATAGTCCCTAATGGGTATCTACCCAAAAGAAAATAAATCATCATATTTAAAAAGATACCTCAGCCGGGCTTGGTAGCTCAGCCTATAATCCTAGCACTTTGGGAGGACAAGGTGGGTGGATTGCCTGAGCCCGCGGGTTCGAGTCCAGCCTGGACAACGTGGCGAGACCTCATCTCTACAATAAATCAAAAATTAGCCGGCCATGGCACCTATAGTTCTGGCTACTTGGAAGGCTGAGGTGGAAGAATCGCTGGAGTCCAGCACATCAATGGCTGGGGTGGCTGTGAGTGTGCCCTGGCACTCCAGCCTGGGCGACAGAGTGAGACTCCAACTAAAAAAAAACACCTAAAAAACCAAAAAAACACACCTCTACTCATATGTTCATTGTAGCACTACTCACAATAGCAAACTCATGAAACCAACCCAAGTTGCCCATCAACAACTGACTGGATAAAGAAAGTGCCCATCAGCAAATGACTGGATGAAGAAAGTGATATATATACACCATGAAATACTATGCAGCCACAAAAAAAGAATGAAATAATATGTCCTTTGTAGTGACATGGATGGACCTGGAGAACATCATCCTAAGTGAATTAACTCAGAAACGGAAAACCAAACACCACATGTTCTCACTTATATATGGGCATTAAAGGGACATAAAGATGAAAATAGAAGACACTGAGGATATTAAAAGAGGGGATGAGAGGGGAGGAAGGAAGGGAGGTGAAGGTTTGGAAGTTACCTATTGAGAACAATGTTCATTATTTGAGGACTGGGGAAACCCTGAAGCCCAATTCCTACCAGTACACAGTATACCCATGTAACAAATTGCACTTGTACCCTCTGAATCCAAAAGAAAAAAATCCAATCTTATATTCTCAGGATAAAACCTACTTAGTCCTAAAGTATTATCATTTTTACATATTGCCGGTTTTTTTGTTTTTGTTTTTTTTTATTATTTTTATTTTTTTTATTAATCAATTATTTTTTTATTATGGTTTTGTGGCGTACAGTTAAGGGTTAGGTGTACAATTACGTTTCATTCAGGCACCCTGTTGATAAGAGGTGTTTTCCCACCCCAGGCAGATATTTGCTACTGTTAATCCCATCCCCCTCCCCCCCCATAGTTTCCCAGTACCGTCAGTCATTTTCTTATAGTATTACATTGGATGTTCAAGGTGAGTGAGAACATGTGATACTCGGATCTTTGTTTCTGTGAGAGGTCACTCAGTATTATAGACTCTAGTTCCATCCAAGTTGCTGCGAAATTCATGATTTTGTTCTTTTTTATGGCTGCGTAGTATTCCATCGTGTATATGCACCACATTTTTTTAATCCAGTCCTTTTTTGATGGGCAACATGGTTGTTTCCAGGTTCTTGCTATTGTGAACAACGCTGCGATAAACATACATGTGCAGGTATCTTTTTTATAGAGTGATTTGAGTTCTTCAGGGTATATTCCCAGTAGGGGGATTGCGGGGTCATATGGAAGGTTGATTTTTAGAGCTTTTAGGAATCGCCACACTGCTTTCCACAGAGGTTGCACTAGTTTACACTCCCACCAACAGTGTAGAAGTGTTCCCTTTTCGCCACACCCTCTCCAGCAGCTGTTATTTTTTGAGTTGTTGATAATTGCCATTCTGACTGGAGTTAGGTGGTATCTCAGTGTGGTTTTGATTTGCATCTCCCTGATGATTAGTGAGGTTGAGCATTTCTTCATGTGTTGGTTGGTATTGCCGGTTTTTATTTGCTAATATTTTCTTAAGAGTTTTTGTGTCTATGTTTGTAGTTTCCTTTCTTGTAATCTCATTAATTTGTTTTATTATCATAATAATACTTCATAAAAATGATTCAGGAAGTGTTCTATCATCTTTTAATTCCTGGCAGAGTTGTACAGAATTGATATTATTTATTAAATATATCCTTGGTAGTATTTTACAGTAAAGGCCTGGAGTTTTCTTCAGCGTAAAGTTTTCAACTTCAAATTAAATTTTTTAACTACATTGGACTATTCATGTTTTCTATTATTTTATTTTATTTTATTTTATTTTTTTGAGTCAGAGTATCACTCTGTTGCCCAGGCTGGAGTGCAGTGGCACACTCACAGCCACCTGCCGGGCTTAGGCAATTCTTTCGCCTCAGCCTTTCAAGAAGCTGGAACCACAGGTTCACACCATCATGCCCAGCTAATTTTTTTTTTTTTTTAATTATAGAGAGGAGGTCTCGCCACGTTGCCCAGGCTGGTCTCAAACACCTGGGCTTAGGCAGTCCTCTTACCTCCACCTCCCAAAGTACTGGGATTATAGGTATGAGCCACATCACCCAGTTTCTATTGTTTTCTTGAAAAAATTTTGGTAGTTTGTGTCTATCAAGAAATTTTTTCATTTAAGGTTTTAAATTTATGAACAAAATGTTTTGCTCATATCATTCCTTATTGTCCTAATATCTTTATGATCTGTAGTACTGTTTCCCCATTCATTCCTGCTGTAAGTAATTCATGTCTTCTCTCTATTTTTCTAATCAGTCTGGTTAAAGGGTTATTAATTTTATTCGTCTTAAAGAATCAGCTTTTGCTTTCATTCATTTTCTCTACTGCTTTCCTGTTTGCTGTTTCAATGACTTCTGTTCTTAATTAATTCCTTCCTTATGTTTGCTTTGGTTTAATTTGCTTAACTTTTTTTACTTTCTTAAAATAAAAGCTTGATTTGAGACCTTTCTTCTTTTCTAATTAAGCAAATATACTGGAAGTTTCCCACTGCTTCAGCAGCATCCATAAACTTAGATATGTTGTCATTTCATTTTCACTTAACTCAAATATTAAAGTTTCCCTCTGGAGTTCCTCTTTGACCTACATGTCATTTAGAAGAGGGTTGCTTTTTTCCAAATCTTTTATTTGGTTGTTGATTTACCTCAATTGGTTTATCCAATCATCTGTTGTTGGACATTTGGATTGTTTCTAGCTTTTTCCTATTATAATAGTGCTGCTATGAATAGTCTTCAATATGGCCATGATGGTTCACATCACTAAACACACAAACTTCTAGTTGTGTTAATTAGAAATTCTGTGAATTGTACATTAGAAATCTGATTCCATTCTCTCTTCAAAGGTCATAGTATATTTTGGATTTTGGATACAATCAACTTGGATAAAATATGTAAATGTCGATGGTCTTCTTTAATTCTATGTACCTTTTGGATGTGTTATATGATTTCTGAACTGTACTAGGTGGGAGAATCAATGCAGTTCTTTTATTTTATAGAGTTGATGTTCTATTCTAATCTGTTTCTTGATAATAGTATAATCTTGAAAATAAATTTGATAGTGAAAAAAGTAGAAATTAATGATTAGAAAAATATTGTAATATTACCTGTGGATGTCAATGATCCTATCCATAGGCATAAAAAATTACTGAAAGATGGATGTAAATGGAAATAGGAGTTTGATAAGGTATGGTAAACGATCACAGTAAAGATGTTGACAATGTTTAATTTTTTTCTGTAATGAAACTGTAGTTATATAAGATTATTGAAGCAGATATAATTAAATGGGGAAACTTAGATCATTAAGACAGAGAAATCTTGGTGACTTTCTAAATCTTATCTCATCTATGTAAGTGAATACTCAGCACTTTGATTTCTGCTGTGTCTCAAAAGTTGCTTTCTTCAACTTTTCAAAATGGTTGAGGACTAGAAAGAATTTACCAGACATTTAAAAAGGGATGAATGCAGCAACATGGCTAATAGTATTAACAATACTGGTCACAGAAAAGCTCGAGGAATGCCTAAGTAGTGGTTTAACCCACAATTGGGGAATTAAAAAAAAAAAAAAGATATTTTTACCAAGGTTAATGTTAACACAGGGAAGAATAATTAGAACATTCATTCTTTGGTATACCATTTATCCTAGGTTACATTTATCAACTTGAATCATTTTCTTGAAACAGGTCCTGTATTCCTCAGAATCATTAGGACTACTACACAATGCTATATTTGGTTGACTTTTCATATCTCCTGCATTTCACAGCAAGGAACTAGTTTTAGACAATTATACGCATTAACTACCAAAGACATAGTGACTCAAGCAAACAAATGATTATCTCTCAAAATCAAATTAATAGATATTCAATGAATAAAAGTTATAATTGTTCATAGGATGATATTTAAGATGTAAATATTTGATTATTTACAAAACATGCATTGAAATAATTTTGGCCTAAGATCAAGATGATTTAGGAAGACTGATAAATAATCTTAAGTCTTTATATAATTGGTTTCCACTCTACTTGAATTCTAACCATCTTTGCAATTTCACAAGAAGAAACAATTATATAATCCTTTTAAATTTCTCTCTCTTTTTCTATTTTGGATCCTTATGCCTTTTGTTACTCTCAATTCCTGCAAGGTTAGTTTTTAAAAGGTAGAAAGAAAGAGAGGCAAAGGAGAAAATAAAGATTAAATAAAGATAAGATGTCAGAAAGTGAAATGATCAAGAGACCAGCTATCAATAAAATTAAAAATAAAAAAAAAGCATGAAATAAAGTTCAGAAAATAAGACTGAAAAACCTTTGTACATGTGATGGCAACTACTACTTCTGTTGCTTAGATTATTTCTATGAAATAAAAAAATGCTTGGTGAAGAATAGATTTATAAATATACTAGTATATGCCATATTCTTTCTCAAACAATTTTGTTTCTAAACATAAGAAGTCTGTAACTAGGAGAAGACAACAATATTTTTAAGCAATCATTAAGGGCTAAACCATGATTATGCTAAATAGTTAAACATTTTTTAGTGTTATCTCTAGTTTGGCATTGGTATCATAAACATTTACACTTCAAAAGAAATCCTTTCCACATCTTTAAAATAAAATTTAAAATTAAAAAAAAAAAAGAAATCCTTTCATCATCTAAAGTTCTCAATGGAAATATAACATGACAGGGGACTTCTGGTTACCGTTTAAATCTGAAGCACTTCATCCATGCTGGTGACAAAGGTGGCTTTAGCAGCTAGCATGACATTCCTTTAACATTTCAAAGTGCTTTGGGTCTTCCCAAGATGAAAGTCTTTTCGTCCTTGCCTCTCATTCCTTCCTTTCTGAAGGTAGCAATGTTTACTGCAGGAGAAAATAAAATAAAGTAGAGCTAAACTGAAGAGCAATCTAGTTTCAAATGTATTCAACATCTTTTTCTTTTTTTTACACCCTCACTCTACATTATAATTCATCGAATTCATTTAAGAAATAACTTCCTTACTTAGGTGAGGACACAGATAGAACCTCTCACACTCAAGAACTCCTCATGGCATATCTAAGAGCCAAGTAACTTGCAAGACTCAAAAGAGCACTGATGCACTTGATATTTTCTATGTCTTTTTTGATTGCCCTTGTAGATTTTACAAGAATTATATGTATATTAATTGAATAAGTCATTAAACTTGACTTCACCTTTACAAAAATATAAATCGGAAAGTCACAATGTCCAGCTTTGGGACAGCCTCTGTAAAATATTGAAAGCAGTCATCTTCAAATGCAAATATTTCAAATATCACCAAAAATTAAATTAACACATTTCTACCTATTTCTGACTCTTGGGCATCTATTATATGTATATTCAAAACTGGCCCAACTCCCAATTTTTTTCTCTATGACACCAAATACAAGAAAAATAACTGGAAGAGTTAAGTAAAAAACAAAAGATAAATGTGATTACTTTAAAATAATTCCTAATTGTACTTACATACTCTAAAAATCAACCCCTTTAATAAAATAAATACAGAAGTAAAAATATAGAAAAGTATTTTAGAAGTTTTTATAAGTGTACCATCAAACATTATCTAGATTCAACACAGCTAGCTTATTCATGATGAAAACACCACCCAGTGTTCTCACATGGCTTACAGCCATTGCTCCATGTGGCACATAACTACGTTGAGCAGTATGCAGGAGAACTATTATGAAGTACTGACATCGTCAATATGTATTTGAAGTAATGATGATGCCCAAGATCACATATCCAGGCAGCAGTAAAATTACTTAGTCTTCTTCCCATTATAAGAGCCCGCGGAGAAGAAAAATACAATTTATGCCAATTTTATTTCTAAATTTGAACATGAAAAAGTTGAACACATGGGTATACAAATATTGGTAAACCTAGAACATTACTTAACAATGGAGAGAGAAGTGAAGCGATTTTATAAAGGTAGGTGTCTGGCTATTGGTAAAACTGAAAGGAAAACCCAGATCTCCTTACTCTTTCCTAATGTAGTGTTCTACTGACATTTTATAAGACTGTCGGCAGTACCTTCTAAGCTCCCAGAGTTGTTTTTTCTGATTATTTTATTCTTGGACTTGTAGATGTGTCATCTTAATAGTCACTGAAAGCTCACCCAAAAATATAAGAGGCAAAGAGACATAAACAGTGTTTAATTAGGTCTCCACATTTTAAATGTATGATTTGTAGACAAGATATAATGGGCCTTATAGTTTTATTCAGTCTAAAGATGTCTGGCTCTATTTTTAAATTTAAATTTTTTTTTTTTAATTTTAAAGATGTGGGGTACAATTCAGGATTAGGCCTACGAGTGGCCATTGTACAGGTAAAGTTTGGGCCTCTCTTTGGTCCCCACTTTGCCTGGTTTGAGATAAGGTACCCTTATTGATGTTATGTGCCACCACCTCCAGTAGCTTCCGACTACTGCTAATCCCTTTCTTATAGTATTATGGCAAACGTTCAAGGTCCGATTATAGAGAGAACTTGTGATACTCAGTTGTTTCTGTGATAAATCACTGAGTATTATAGACTCTAAATCCATCCAAGTTGCTGCGAAGTTCATAATTTTGTTCTTTATGGCTGCATAGTATACCATTGTGTATATGTACCATATTTTTTTTTATCCAGTCCAGTTTTGATGGGCAGCACAGTTGGTTCCATGCTTTTGCAATTGTAAATAGTGCTGCAATAAACATCCAAGTGCAAGGATCTTTTTTGTAGAGTGATTTAAGTTTTTTTGTAGAGTGATTTAAGTGATTTATATTCCTAGAAGAAGGATTGCTGGGTCACAAGGAAGGTCAATTTCTAGTTTTTTTAGAAATTACCACACTGTTTTCCACAGAGGTTGAACTAGTTTGCATTCCTACCAACCTTGTAGAAGCGTCCTCTTTTCTCCACATCTTTGCCTGCATCTGTTGTTTTTTCTTTTATTAATGATGGCCATTCTTACTGCAGTTAGGTGGTATCTCAATGTGGTTTTGATTTGCATTTCTCTGATGATTAGTGAGGCTAAACATTTTTTCATGCATCTACTGCTACTTGTATATCTTCTTTTGAAAAGTGAAGCTGTCTGACCCTTAATAGGAGGCTTTAGTCTATTTATTTTTAATGTAATTACAGAAAGAATCAAGTTTGAAATAACCATTTTGTTTTCTGTTTTCTATTTCTGCTGTTTTCTGTGGCTTTTGGGGTTTTGTTCCTGTTCTACCTTTTCCAGCCTTAATTTCAGTTAAATTTTTTCAGTGTTTTAATTGCTATATACCTCTTCACATGAGAATAGGGTAACACTCTAATGATTACAATATGTACCCTCAAATTATCACAGTCTGCTTAAAGTTAATTTTTTTTTTTTTTTTTTTGAGTCGGAGTCTCACTCTGTCTCCCAGGCTGGAGTGCAGTGGCACGCTCATGACCACTGCAGCCCTGACCTGCTGGGCTCAAGCAATCCTTCCCCTCCAAGTAGCTGGAACTACAGGCATGTGCTGCCACGTCCAGCTAATTTTTTTGACTTATTACAGAGATGAGGTCTCACCAACTTGCCCAAGCTGGTCTCAAACTCCTGGGCTCAGACAATCCTCTCGCTTCCACCTCCCAAAGTGCTGGGATTACAGGTGTGAGCCACAGCATCCGGCCTAAAGTTAATAATAAACATCAAGCCGGACTTGGTGGCTCAGCCTGTAATCCCACGCTTTGGGAGGCTGAGGTGAGTGGATTGCCTGAGCCCACGGGTTGGAGACCTGCCTGGGCAACTTGGCGAGACCTCATCTCTACAACAAATCAAAAAAATTAGCCGGGTGTGGTAGCGCGTGCCTGCAGTTCCAGCTACTTGGAAGGCTGAGGTGGAAGGATCGCTGGAACCCAGCAGGTCGAGGTTGCAGTGGCCGGGAGTGGCCACTGCACTCCAATCTGGGTGACAGAGTGAGACTCCAACTCACACACACACAAAAATAAATAAATAATAATAAACATCATGGAAAGCATATAAGAACTTTGCAATAATATACAGTCATCCCTTCATATCTGGGCTCAGTATCTTTGGGTTCTATATCGGCAAGTTCAACCAATTGTGGATCAAAAATATTTTTAAAAAGCAATTAAAAATAACAATACAAATAAAAGACAAAATAGTACAACTTTTTATATAGCATTTATGTTATATTATGTATTATAACTAATCTAGAGATTACTTGAAGAAATATATAAAGGAGGATGTATATAGGTCATATGCAAATACTATGCTATTTTATACAGGAACTTGAGCATCTATGGATTTTGATATTCATGGGGGTCATGGAATTAATTCCCTGCTGGCACCAAGGATGACTGTAATTCAATGTACTCTAATAGTACCCTTTTGCTAATGTGATTATTATTACAAAACCCTATAATAATATGGTTTAACTTTTGCTTTTAAAAGTCAGTTTTCTTTTCATGAAAGTAATAGAAGAAAAAAATAAAAATCTCTCACATTTATCACTGTTGGTGGTTTTCATTTCTTCCTGTAGAACTGAGTTTTCATTTGATAGCATTGTCCTTCAGCTTAAAAAACTCTATTTCTTGTACTGTATGTCTGTGGACAATAAATTATCTATGTTTTTGTTTATATAAAATTATCTTATATAAATGCTATATAAAAAGTTGTACTATTTTGTCTTTTATTTGTATTGTTATTTTTAATTGCTTTAAAAAATATTTTTGATCCACAATTGGTTTAACTTGCAGATTTAGAACTTGCAGATATCATTTCATTTTTGAAAAATACTTTCACTGGATAGAAAATTCTAACTGAAAAGTTATTTTTTCTTCTTTCTTGCAACTCTTTAATGTGTCATTTCATCATTTTCTGTGGCCTTTACTTTTTCTGATAAGTCACCTGTCATTAATATTATTGTTATGCTGCATTTAAAGCTTCTTTTGTTTTCTGGCTGTTTTTAAGATTTTCAGTTTATCTTTGGTTTTTAGTAGCATGACTATTATATGTCTAGATTTGGATTTCTTCATATTTATTCTACTTGGAGTTCACTGAGCTTCTTGACTCTATAAGCTAAGTTTTTGCCAAACTTGAGAAATGTTTAACCCTTATTTCTTTTTTTAAAACTATTTTAAAGATGTGGGGTACAATTCAGGGTTAGGTATACAAATGTTCATATGCAGGTACCCTTGTTGAAAACCCTTATTTCTTAAAAAGATATTTTTTCTTCCCCATTTTCTCTCTCCTCCTCTGGATTCCAATATACATAAGTTTGACCGCTTGTTATCCCACAGGTCACTGAGGATCTATTCCATTTTAACATCTGTCTCTTTGTTCTTTAGGTAGATAATCTCTATTGATCTGTCATCAAGTTCAATTTCCCCTGTCATTTCTCATCTGCTGTTAAGTGTATCCTGAGAATTTTCATTCCAGGTATTAAATTTTCAGTTCCATAATTTTTTAAAAAGCAGTTTCTACTTCTCTGTATAAAGACATCCTATATTATAATTCATCATCTCCCCTTTATCTTGTAAGTTCTTGACCATATAAATATATATATATATATATATATATATATATATATATATATATAGTTTATTTAAAGTGATTGTCTGCTGACTCCAACATCTAGATTGACTCTTTTTTCTCTTAACTATGGGTACTTTTTTGCTCTTTCTTCACATGTTTAAACATTTTTATTGTACACTGGACAATATGGATGATATACTACAGATATTCTGGATTTTGTTATCTTCTTTTAAAGAGTATTGATTTCTCTTCTAGTAAGCAGTTGAAATACTGGCTGATCATCTTGAACTTGCGGGTGCTTGGTTCTACACTTCTTTAGGAAGAGGAAGTTTCAGTTTTGCCCTTTGTTCTGGAACAAATCCATTAGGCCTTGGACATAGTCTTTGCTCCTAAACCAGTACCCTTCTGAGATCTCAGTGGAAACCCTGAAGTGTTTAAAAAGTTCCTACAATTTGGTAGAACATAAACTCCAAACTTGATCAGAAATAACACTTCAACAAATTCCCACTGCAGCTGTTATTTTCCACTAAGCTCTATGGAGTTTCCTCTACACATGTGAAATTAGGAATCAGCTAAGAAATTGAAAGGAATACATACATAGATTTCGAGGCTTCCTCCTTTCTGGGGATTTCCACTACTGAATTTCAGAACACCTGGCATAACTTGTATGTGCATTAGACAGTAGCACTCTACCTATATTGAATTTTTGATTTTTATTATTCTATCCTGGTTATGTATAAGAATGTCTACACAAAATCTATAGTATTCAGAGGTGACAGGGCATAATGTCAGCAATTTACTCTCAAATTACTCAGGAAAATAACTATCTGTACCATTCTGGCAACTTGTTAGTATGTTTTAAGTCATTACAAAATAAATGACTTCTGTGGAACTCAAATAAAACTAAATTTTTGAAGAACAAGTAGTTCTGTAATGAAATAAATTTGGGTAAAGTTACTCACTATATTCTCTTTTTGACAATCCACAACATATGCTAGCATATCAAATATTTCTAAAAGTCCTTTTCATTTATTCATCCTTCCAACCAACCACATATAAATTACATACTCGAAACCTACTGTGTGAAAGGCAGTGTTGTAAGTAGAGGTAGAGAGATAATAAGGAAGGCAAGATCTACACTCTCATAGAGTTTACATTCTAGAACAGAAAGACAAGTAAATGAATTAATTCCAAATGATGATAAATGCCCTGAAGAAAATGAAATTGGGTGTTAGAGACGAGGAAGGCGAATACGCTGTTTTAGACAGTACATCAAGGAAAACCCTTTGAGAAGATGATATCCAAGTTAAAACTAAATGAAATGAGCCAGACATAAAAAGATTTAAGAGTATAATTTCCAGATGTAGGGTACATGTGTCATAAGATAGAAATAAGCTTATAATGTTTGTGGAAAAAGTTTCTAAATTATCAAGGCAATGAAATAGCAATTTATTAGAAAAATCTTGAGTACCATACACCATCAGCTCCCCTAAATTTGAAAATTAGCCTGATTTTAAACTTATTCATCAGTTATTCCTATGTAATAGCAACAACAAAATAATAGTTATTTAAAATTAACTTCTTTACTAAATTCTTTACTAATTTACCTAAACCCAAGCCGTTTCTTCCATAACTTTCATGGCCCTGGACTTGGCGATTGACAAGGAACTTCAATTATATAACTTAAGGAGGAAAGAAGGAAAATACACTTATGATAATAGATGATGAACTACAGTCATCCTTCTGAAGTATGGTTTGAATTAACTTCATGGACACAGCACCAAAAAAAAATCATAGGGTGCATATATCAATCCTGTTTTAAAGAGATATTAGAAAATACATTCTAAGCATTCTGACCAGTACACGAAGCCACATCAGGTGGAATAGAGAGAATATACTTTGGCATATATTCTGTGTTCCAACTGGCAAACAATTAGGGTCCTGAGAAAGACATGACAGAAGCACAGGTAATGAAGAAAAGAGGTTGCAGTCTCAAGATTGTGAACTAAGAAGAAAAAAATCCAGGATCTTGTAAGTAGGGACTGCATGAAGTGAAAAATAATATAAGGTGGATGGATTTTCTGTTCACAAGTACCAAGCTAACTTCATCAAAAAATAACTAGATTCAGGATTCAGAAATATGTGTTAATTTTGGAGCATTAATAAGATAAGCATGATGAAACAAAATAGAAAGAAAGGATTTAGCTTGCATAATTAAAAAAACAGGAAAGGTACAGGCTTGGGAGTGAAGTAAATTAGACACTAAAACTAAATAAGAGCCAGTCTCGGTGGCTCAGCCTGTAATCCCGTGCTTTGGGAAGCTGAGGTGAGTGGATTGCCTGAGCCTGTGGGTTCGAGACCCGCCTGGGCAATGTGGTGAGACCTCATCTCTACAATAAATCAAAAAATTAGCCAGGCGTGGTAGCGCGCACCTGTAGTTCCAGCTACTTGAA
>NW_007025645.1:611652-614681 GCF_000164805.1 Carlito syrichta
GGCCAGTCTGGGTGACAAAGTGAGACTCCAATTCAAAAAAAAAAAAAAAACAACTAAATGAAATGAGTCAGACATAAAAAGATTTAAGAGTATAATTTCCAGATGTAGGGTACATGTGTCATAAGATCAAAATAAGCTTATAATGTTTGTGGGAATAGTTTCTAAATTATCAAAGGCAATGAAATAGCAATTTATTAGAAAAATCTTGAGGACCACACACCATCAGCTCCCCTAAATGGTCAAGGAAACTGTTATTACTTTTGATACTATATAATCCCTACAGGCTCAAACTTGAATGATCTTACTTACCTTGCTAGTTGACTTAATAGTAGAGAATCATTTCAAGTGAAGATATCACTTAGAATCGAAATACAATGGTCTACTTGGAATCCTATAGCTTACTGGGCAACTTTTTAGTCACACAGCAGGGGTTGTGAAGCCATTACCTGTGGGCCAAATCCAGCCCTGCTGTCTGTGTGTGTATGGCCTGCAAGGTATAAATAGTTTTTACATTTTTAAACAGTTGGAAAATAATCAAAAGAAGAATGGTATTTTGAGACATAAAAACTATATGAAATTCAAATTTCATTGTCCATAAATTTTATCAAAACACAGCCTGTGCATCTGTTTATGTATTGTCTATGGTTTCTTTTGTACCATGAAGACAGAGTTGAGTAGTTGTGGTAGAGACTGTATGCCTAAAAAGTCTAAGATATACACTATTGGCTCTTTACAGCTAACATTTGCCAATTCCTGATAAAAAGTTATTTAATATAGCTGTACTCTAAAATTTTAAAATTTACATTTTAAAATATTGGATAAAATGGTTTATTTTAGACCTTACCCACCAGTATTGTACTCCTTCATTTTTCTAATGAATTGTTCAGTAATAGTTTTATGTTTAAAATTACTATCTCTTGATAGAGATAATTATTATATTCTCAAGAAATCCATTTTCCTGATTTAAGATATTTATTAGGTACAATAGCTCATTTTCTTCTGATCAGTTTCTGATTTAAAGTTTGAAATGGGCTCCTTGAATTGAAAAATAAATGAGAATTCCCACAGTGGACACAAGCTTCTCTCTAACAATAGTAAGAAAGAATGTATCAATTATTAAGTATTAGGAAACAATTTCTTGATAGAAAATTTCCTCTTCTTCTTTTTTCTTTTTTTTTTTTGAATTGGAGTCTCACTCCCTGGCCCAGGCTGGAGTGTAGTGAGGCCACTCCAGCATTGACTGCTGGGTTCAGGCAATCCTTCCGCCTCAGTCTTCCAAGTAGCCGGAACTACAGGCACGTGCTATCACACCTGGCTAATTTTTTGATTTTACTGTAGAGATGAGATCTCACCACATTGCCTAGGCTGGTCTTGAACCCGTGGGCTCAGACAATCCTCTCGCCTCGGCCTCCCAAAGTGCTGGGATTACAGGCTTGAGCCACCACACCTGGCCTCCTCTTCTTCTTTGCAAAGGTCTTAGCATTAAAACTTATGCTAGAATGGTTCGACTTCCACCTCTGACTGTGAGGGAGTAAACAGTTACAGAATGATCCTCCAACTGTAAGCAACTCGAACTCAGTGTAAGATACGGGAAAGGACTATTTCCAGACACAGGCGGTGCAGGACTGTGATCCCCAAGAAAAGGGAAGTAAGATGAATCCTTCCATCACCCTGGCTCTAAGTCAGGAACAAATTTACTACTCCAGAACAGGGAGGGAGGACCCAAACAGAGCCTGGCGATCTTGCTGACTTACAGATAGAGGGGAAAAAGCCTAAGGAGGCCAAGGGTCTAGACTTTATGAGACAGAGTTCCAGACAGGATGGAAAAAGCTGCAGTAATCTGAATAAAAGTTCCCTTGAGTGTTAAGCTAAATAAAAGCTTGTATATGAGAAGGGTAAAATTTCCTGAGACCAAGGGATAACTTCTAAGGGAAGAAAATTACCAGGGAGATGTAACACAAAGGTTCTCCGAGCTAACAAGACCAAGGATTCAACAAGTTCCCTTTATCATGAGGGGAGAAGCCTTTTTGAATGCACAGGGCAATCTGCAGTGACCCTAGAAGGGTTACACCACGAAAGTAAGGAAAAGCAGTCCTAGACTAAAATCTGCTCTAGATATGCCTGAAAGGAGCTTTTAAGCATAGAAAAGGGTAAACTAATATGCACTTAACAAAAATGCCTTTTAGGAATAAATCTAATACTCTTTAAAAGCATACAACAAAATTTGGAACTAAAGTATGTAAAATTCATAAATTATTTGTCATTTAATAAAAAAAATTACTGGACTTACTAAGCAAGAAAATGTGACCCATAACCAGAAAAATATCAGTTAATAGAGAGAGAGAGACCCAGAAATGATTAAGTGAGCAGGCAAAGACATTAAAAGGGCTATGATAACTCTGCTCTATATACAAAGATGTAAATGAAAACAAGAATATAGTGGAGAGAGAAATAGAGGATTTTTCTTTTTTAAAAAATTATATATATTTTTAATTTTAAAATTGTGGGGTACAGTTAAGGGTTAGATATACAAATATTCATTGTGCAGGTACCCTTGTTGATGAGGTGTGCCCCCCCTTCCCCAGACAGATATTGACTACCGTTAATCCTACCTCCCTTCCCCTCCCTGCCCCCCACATAGTTTCCCATCACTGTCAATCCTTTTCTTATAGTGTTATGGTAGTTGTTCAAGGTCCACGTATGAGTGAGAACATGTGATACTCAGATCTTTGTTTCTGTGAGAGATCACTCAGTATTATAAAACTCTAATTCCATCCAGGTTGCTGCAAAATTCGTGATTTTTTTTCTTTTTTATGGATGTGTAATATTCCATTGTGTATATGTACCACATTTTTTAAATCCAGTCCTCTTTTGATGGACAGCATGGTTGGTTCCATGATCTTGCTATTGTGAACAATGCTGCGATAAACATACGGGTGCAGGTATCTTTTTTACAGAGTGATTTGAGTTCTTCAGGGTATATTCCCAGTAGGGGGACTGCGGGGTCATATGGAAGGTCGATTTTTAGA
>NW_007025645.1:614701-647951 GCF_000164805.1 Carlito syrichta
CCAGTGTAGTTTTAATTTGCATCTCCTTGATGACTAGTGAGGTTGAACATTTTTTCATATATCTGTTGGCTGCTTGTATGTCTTCTTTTGACCCTATTCAGTAAATGGTGCTGGGAAAACTGGCTGACCACATGCAGAAGATTCAAACAAGACCCCTGTCTATCCCCATACACAAAAATTAACTCTAAATGGATCAGAGACCTAAATGTAAACCCTCAAACCATAAGAACTTTAGAAAATGCAGGACACACCCTTATGGAAGTTGGAACTGGCATCCAATTCCTGAGCAAAACCCGAAATGCTCAGGCCATAAGAGATAAGATAGACAACTGGGACCTCATTAAACTGACAAGCTTCTGCAAAGTCAAACAAACCATCAAGAGAGCAGGGAGACAGCCCACAGACTGGGAAAAAGTATTTGCCAACTCTATGTCTGACAAAGCCCTAACATCAAGGATCTACAAGGAACTCAAACGTGCTGACAGAAAAAAAACAACCCCATTACAAAGTGGGTAAAAGATATGGAGGATTTTTCAAAAAGAAAAAACCTTCAAGAGATTAAAAAATTATATATTGAAAATTTCACTGGGTAGGTAAACAGTAGTTCATATACTGAAGAAAAAAATACTGAAGTTGAAAATAATGCCATATAATTTATCCAAAATGAAGCTCAGTGAGAAAAAAAAATGACTGCGAGACAATGGGAGAGCACTGCTGTAAAGGACTTCAATTATGTGAGAAGTGGTATAATATTATGTAATCACTTATTATAGTATGTTAAAGAAACATATTATAAATCATAGAGCAAGCACTAAAATAAGTAGAACAAAGAGCAAGTCAATGGGGAATGACTGAGCCAACAGAGAAGATTAAATGGAATCCAAAAGCATAATTAATACAAAGGAAGACAACAGAAAAAAAGTAACATGATGGTAGATTTAAACTCAACCATGTTAATAATATAGTCGATGTAAATCATATATTCCAATGAAAAGACAGATAAAAGAATTCAACACATGCTGTCTATAACAATCCCACCCTAAAAATAGGTGAAATGTAAAAGAGACACCAAGCAAACTGAAATCTGGAGAAAGCTGAAAGAGCTATATTTAAATCAGATAAGGTAGAAGACAAAACAAAGAATATTATCAGATGTAATACAGAAAATTTCATAATGATCAAGAAGTTAATTCATTTAGAAGAAGGAACAATTCTAATGTATATATACACAATACCAGACCTACAATATACATGAAGCAGAAACAGACTGAAGGGAGAAATATACACAATAGCAGTTGGAGATATCAATCTTCTTCTCTCAGTAATTGAAAGAACAAGCACAACAAAAGTACAGCAAGGATAAAGATTGGAGCAGCAATCTCAACTAAATTGTGATTTACAGAACACTCCAATCCACAAAAGCAAAACAGAAATATTTACAAGGCCCATGAAACACTGATCAAGACAGACAATGTGCTGAGCTAGGGATAAGTCTTACAGATTAAAAGAACTGAAACCTATACGCAGTGCATTCTTTTATCACAATGGTATTAAATTAGAAATCAATTACAGAAAGGTATCTAGAAAACTCCCAAATTTTTAGAAATCAAGCAACACACTTCTAAAATACCTATGGACCAAATAAGAAATCATAAGAGAAATTAGAAAATATTTTGAGCTGAGTAAAAATGAAAAGCCAACATAACAAAATTTGTGAGATGCTGCTTTGAGGAAGTTTATAGGTTTCTATGCCTTTATTGGGGGAGAAAAACCATAAACTCAATTATCTAAGCTTCCACTATAGAAAACTAGAAAAAAGGAGCAAATTAAGTCAAAGTAATTAGACAGTGATGAAAATAACAAAGAGCAGAAGTCAATAAAATAGACAGTTGAAAAATAGAGAACAAGCAATAAAATAAAAAACTGGCTCTTTGAAGGAAAATTAATGAAACTGATAAGCCTTTAGCTAGAATGAACAAGATGAGAAGAGGAAGAAATCATCAATATCAAGAATGAAAGTCATCACGAAGGGCTTTATAGACATTAAAAGGATAAGAAAATATTATGAATAATTTCCTGCCAATACATCTAACAACTAAAATGAAATGAGCTAATTCCTTAAAAAGAGAGATTACCGACGCTGATCAAGAAGTAAGAAATAATGTGAAATCCACAAAACAAATACTACAACTATTAAGTGATTTTTAGGAAGATTGCAAACTAGAAAGTCAATATGCAAATACCTATTATATTTCTTAACCCAGTAACCATCAAGTAGAAATTTAAAAACTTTAAAATACCATTTATAATAATATTTAAAAATAAGAAATACTTGAGTTTAATAAAATAGGTGAAAGGCCTGTAAAATGAAAGCTATAAAAAGCACTGTGAAAACAAGCTAAAGAAAACTGTAATAAATGTAGAAATATACCATGTTCATGAATTGGAAGATTTAACCTTATTAACTGGCAATTCTCCCCAAATTAATCCACAGATCCAATACAATTCGAATCAAAATCTTACATTTTCACTGCAATGTACAATATACAGTATTTATATTTCTGTGCCTGGCTTATTTCACTTAACATAATGTCCTCCAGCTCCATTCATGTTGCTGCAAATGACAGTTATTTCATTTTTTTAACGGCTGAATGATATTCCACTGTGTATATATACCACATTTTCTTTATCCATTCATCTGATGATGATACCTGTGTTAAGTGAAGCAAGCCAGTCACAGAAAGACAAATATTGCATGTTCTCATTCTAATGTGGGAGTTAATAAAATGGTTCTTATGGAGGTAGAAAGTAGAATGGTGGTTACCAGTGACTCAGAAAAGAAGTGTGGATGGGGGATAAAGAGGAGTTCGATTAACAAGTACAAAACACAGATAGTAGAAATAAGATCAAGTATTTGGCAGCACAATAGGGATACTATGTTAACAATAATTTATGGTATATTTCAAAATACCTAGTAACGGATTTAGCATTCCTAACACAAAAAAATGGCAAGTGTTTGAGATAATAGAAAACCAAATTACCCTGATTTAACATTACACACTATATGTTTGTACCAAAATATCACATGTACCCCATAAATATGTACAACTATTATGTACCTATAACAATTTAAAAGAATTTTTGAAAATAAAAACAAAGTATGAGTACTTACAATACTTGAATTCTAGATATATAACTAAGCTACAGCAATTGAGACAGCTTGATAATGAGCTACAAATGGACATATAAATGAAACACAATACAGAATCTAAATCTAGAACTACAAATATATGGTCAATTGTTTTTCAACAAAGGTGTCAAGATAATTCAATGTAAGAAGATCATATTTTCAACAAATAGTGTCAGAATAACAGGATATTTACATGGGATAAAAATGAACTTTACCTTACACCATATACAGAAACTAATTCAAAATGCATCATAAACTTAGGAGTGAAAGATAAACTATAAAACTTCAAGAAAAAAAAATATTATGACCTTAAGACAAAGAGGAACCATAAACAAAACTCACCTGATAAACTGTGCTGTAGCAGAACTAAAAAACTTCTGTCATTTAAAAAACATCATTATAAAAATTAAGTTGTCAATAAGTACCTGAAACAAGTAAAACCACAACAAGATGCCACTTCATATATATACAGAAAGGATAAAACTAGAAAGACTGACAATTTCAAATATTGTCAAGGATGTAGAGCTGTGTGCCCATTTCAGCAGCTACTGTACTGGAAGGTACAAATATAGAACATTTTTATCACCCCAGAAAGTTCTATAGGATGGCACTGAAATGCTCATAAATTGCTAGTGGGAATGGAAAATTTTATCAACACTAAAATAACTTTGGCAGCTTCTTTCAAAGTTAAAAACAAAAGAAAACAGAAAACAACCTTACTAAACAACTAAATAATTGTACTCCTAGGTACTTACTCAGCAGAGCTGGTGTCATTAGGGGCCTAGAGAGGAGCTGAAACTTCCACTCCAGCCCACACACATGCTTCCTGCCAGGTGTCAGCAGAGGCATAGCAGAGTCCTACACTTACACCTTTCCCTGACAGTAAGGAGGTGACAGTCTTTTCCCCTGCCATGATAGTATCAAGAAACTTGTCAAAACAGAAGACTTAAGTAAAATTGAAGCTGGGCACAGTGGCTCACGCCTGTAATCCCAGCACTTTGGGAGGTTGAGGTGGGAGGACTGCTTGAGCCCAGGAGTTTGAGACCAATCTAGACAACATAGCAAGACCCTGTTCTCTACAGAAAAATCTAAAAATTAACCAGATGTGGTGACACCTGCCTGTTGTCCCAGCTACTTGGGAGGCTAAAGTGGAAGAATCACTTGAGCCCAGGAGGTTGAGGTTATACTGAACAGTGATCATGCCACTGCACACCAGCCTAGAGACAGAGGGAGACCCTGATTCAATACATACATACATAAAATAAATTAAATACAAAATTTCATGACACAATATCCAAAATGTTCAGCTTCTGACTGAAAAACACTCAACATACCATGAATCAGGAAAATCACAACTTGAATGAAAAAAGACAATCAATGGATATCAACACCAAGATAACACAGATGTAAGAATTATCTCACATGGATTTGTAAGCAGCTATCATAAAAATACTTCAATAAGCAAGTACTAACACACTGGAAACAAATGAAAAAATAGAAAGTCTGAGTAAAAAAAGTCTCAGCAAAGAAACTGAAGATGTCAAGAATAAAAGTACAAAACTAAAATGACAACTAAAATTTAAAAGTCGATGTTTAGACTCATAGCAGAAAGGATAGGAAAAGAAGAAAGAATCAATGAACCAAAAGATAAAAGAACAGAAATTACCCAATCTGAACAATAGGAAGAAAACAGACTCAATAAAAATGACCAGAGCCTCAGGAACCTATGAAACTATAACAAAGGATTCAATATCCATTTCATCAGAGTCTCAGAAGGAGAGAAGTGAAAGGACAGGGCTGAAAAATTATTTGAAAAGTCTCCAAATTTGACAAAAGACATAAACCTACAGATGCAAGAAGTTGAGTAAAGCCCAATTGTATAAACCCAGATAAATCCATGACAAGATATATCATAGTCAAACGCTGAAAACTAAAGAAAAGAAAAAACCTTGAAAGCAATAAGAGAAAAACATCTTACCTAGAGAAGAAAAACAATTTAACGGCAGGGATTTTTCATTAAATACCACGGAAGCTAGAAGAAACTGGCACAATATCTCTCAGGTGCTAAAAGAAAGAGTTGTTAATCTAGTATTCTTTATCCAGCAAAAAATTAATCAGGCATGAAGAAAAAATAAAAATATTCATAGATAAGGGAGAATCCGTAGTTAGCACGTCTTTCCTATAGCAATGAATAAAGAAAATCCTCTAAGCAAAAAGGAAATGAAAAAAGAATCTTGGAACATCAGGAAGAAAGAATACCAGAAAGAGTAAAAATATGGATAAATATAATAGATTCCTGCTCCTCCTGAGTTTTCAAAACTACCTCGGACCACTGAAGCAAAAATTATAATACTATCTGATACGGTTCACAGTGTATGTAAAGAAAATATTTAAAACTATTAATATAAATATAAGATTTATATGTATACATGCATATAATATCCACATATAGACATGCTAGAAATATATAAAACATTCAGAAAATTTAATGGAAAGATACAAAGGGAGCTAAGTCTTCTATATGTTACTCAACTTGGTAAAATGAAGCAGTACCAGTAATACTGTAGTACTGTAGGCTGTGATATGTTACAGACACAATTTAATATCTAGAGCAATGACCAAAAAGCTGTATGAAGAGATACACTTTAAAGAACTATTGTAAATCAACATGGAATTCTAAAAAGTATTAACATGACCCACAAAGAAGGGGAAAAGTAAACTGTGGCACATCTATACTATGGAAAAGTAACAATATCAGCAATAAAAGGAATGAATTCTTCATATATACCATAATGTGATGGATCTCACATTATGCTGATTTTAAAAGCCAATCTCAAAGGGCATATATTATATCATTCCATTTATATAACATTCTCAAAATGACAAAATTATAGAAATAGAGAACAGAAGTGGTTGCCAGGGATGAGGGATGGTGAAGGGGTATGTGTGTGACTATGAAGAGGGAGTACAAGGAATGTTATTGAGGTGATGGAATAATTCTGTATCTTGATTGCAGATACACTGCTGGCTACATGTATCTAAAGATGTGTTAAAATGCCAAAACTATATACTCACTTTACACCAATGTCAATTTCCTAGTTTTGGTCATTGTTCTATAGTTAAGATGTAACTAATAAGGGAAACTGGGTGAATGGTACAGGAACTTTTCTGTACTGTGTTTACCCTGTGAATTTATATTTATTTCAAAGTTTAAAAATATTTTAAAAGTTTTTTAAAAAGTGAGTTAATTTTGTTAATTCCTTAAGAACTCATTACCAGGGTCTCTATGACATCTATAAGCAAATTTTTTCATTTGCCACACTAAAAGAAAATCCCTGTAGCTTTATTCCTAATAGCTAAAACTGGAAACAAGTGAACTTGAAAAGGCTACATATGAGTCCAACGATATGACATTTTGGAAAAGGCAAAACTATGGAGAGAGTAAAATAGTAAGTTATGGGGGACTGAAGGGAAATAAGGGACAAATAGGCAAGATGTAGAGAGAGGAGCTTAAGGACAGTGAAAATACTCTGTACGATGCTATCACAGAGGATACATGTCACTATACATTTATCCAAACCCATAAAAAATACAACACCAAGAGTCACTCCTGATGGAAACAGGACTTTTCGTAATTATTATGTCTCAATGTGGGTTCACCAACTGTCAAAAATGTACCACTCTGGCGGGGGCATGGAGACAACGAGCTAGGGCTCTACCCTTCTCTCAGTGTTGCTGTGAATCTAAAGTTGCTCTTCAAAAACATCTTAAAAAACAGCAAACAACCAAATATTCATTAACAATTGAATAAATAAATTGTGATTTAGTCATACAATGGAATACTATGCAGCAATTAAAAGAATGAGCCACTAATATACACAAGGATGAATCTCAAAAACATTAAGCAGAGAGAAAGAAGCTACATTCAAGAGTGCATGATGAATGATCCCACTGACACAATACTCGGAAGAAGGCAAAACCACAGCAGTGAGTGCAGATCAGGAGGTGCATGGTGTTAGAAAAAGGGGAGGTTCTGATGGAAAACAGCTGGTAGGCATCATTTGTAGTGGTAGTTATATGAATCCGTACATGTGTTAAAGCTCACAGAGCTTATTTGCAAAGTCAGTTTTATTGTATGTAAATTTAAAAATTGACAGCAATAATAAAAATCATTTCCCATGACAATTTTTCAAATTCTGTCTTCAATTCATTAAGAGAGAAGTATGTATGTATTCTAGTCTTAGGTTTCTTCCCACCTGGATGATACTTAAGTAATTTAACTTCTCACTCTTGGTTTCCCTTTGTAAAATGAAAGGGAATAACTGAATGATTTCTGAAGCCTCTTATTGTAAAACCTGTTCCTAGTCCAAACGTCTGTTAAATTTGTATCTTAGAATTAACAAGAAACACCAAATATTTGTTTTTTTGTTTTTTTTTTTGAGTTGGAGTCTCACTCTGTCGCCCAGACTGGAGTGCAGTGGCCGCTCCCGGCCACCGCAGCCTCGACCTGCTGGGCTCTGGCGATCCTTCCGCCTCAGCCTTCCGAGTAGCCGGAATTACAGGCATGTGCTACCACGCCCAGCTGATTTTTTGATTTATTGTAGAGATGAGGTCTTGCTGCCCAGGCGGGTCTCGAACCCACGGGCTCAGGCAATCCACTCACCTCAGCCTCCCAAAGGCGCGGGATTACAGGCTGAGCCACCGAGCCCGGCTGAAACACCAAATATTTGAATGCACTCAAGTAGACTCTATAAACTTGCTTCAGACAGAGTGCACTGGCTTTCACTATTCTTGCTATTGGTTTTATGTGAACTTTTTAGGGGCTCAAAACATTTGACCTTACTTCCTAGCCTTGTGTATGTGATCTTTAGACAGCACCCTCCTTCTCAGGTCTCTGACTATAAGGACCATACAGGATTTCTATTCCCTTTATCATATTATACTCAATGAAAAAGTCTGTGAACCACCATTTCTGTTAGCAAATGATACCTGGCACTATTAACTTTTATAAGACACGGCATCTACATTCCTGGAGAAGAGAAAGTAAGCCATTTATACTGAATTCACTCAGTATGATCAAGTACATTTTATTTTACCCTGCATGGAAAATCTAGAGTCCTCCAGGTTTCTGCAGTCCTTCACTACTCCTATAGAAGAGCTGCAGGCTAGCAACATTTCAGACTCCCAAATCTGAAAAGAAATGTTCTGATAATATGTAAGAATGAGTAAAGCCAGCAAAGAAGTTCATACAATTTTAAATTCAAATTTAGTCTTCATAGAAAACCCCCATTGCAATTAACAACCTTTGGTTTAAATGTTTTTGAAGCTGGGTTTTCATTACAAAAATAAAAAGACCCAAGAGCAAATGTTGAAATTATCTATTTCAGTAATACTTTTAATTACATCCAGCAGAATAATTTTTGAATACTTAAAAATCAATCACTCTTCTCACTTTTTTTTTGAGTTGGAGTCTCACTCTGTCACCCAGACTGGAGTGCAGTGGCCGCTCCCGGTCACCGCAGCCTCGACGTGCTGGGCTCCAGCGATCCTTCCGCCTCAGCCTTCCGAGTAGCTGGAATTACAGGCATGCGCTACCACGCCCGACTGATTTTTTGATTTATTGTAGAGATGAGGTCTCGCTGCCCAGGCGGGTCTCGAACCCGCGGGCTCAGGCAATCCACTCACCTCAGCCTCCCAAAGGCGCGGGATTACAGGCTGAGCCACCGAGCCCGGCTCTTCTCACTTTTGAGGGAAAAAAAAAAAAGATGTCACATATGCTAACAAAATAGTCAATATATACTTTGACTATTTATAGTTGGTTGGGACTGTTTTTGTCTGATAAATTCAAATAACTGGACAACTAGTGGTGAACTGATCCTACAAATGCAGGCCAACAAATTTCCAAGTTCTCCTTTACTACCTATTTACATTTCTATTTTTTAAAAAAATATGATTTAACCTATTTAATTCTTGCAAATACAACACTAAGACACAAAATGAAACTCCGAGCTACATTTAATCATTTGTTAAGTACCAATGCACTTGAAAAATTAATCAATATTTCCTTATAACTTTATCGTGTTCCACTTTAAAATAACTTGCTCAAGAAAGAAGCTGTAAATCAAATGTATTTCACTTTCTGGGTGTTTAGATCATACATGCAAACGCACACACACATATATATATCCACATAAGTCAGCAGCTCTGTATTTCCTTTATTGCCATCTTCAGGTTCACCGAACATGACATAAAAAAGAATCCGAGAGTTCCATACGTCTAAGAACTGGTCTCATTTTTAGAAAGTACTATAACTAGCCAGGCTCAGTGGCTCAGCCTGTAATCCCCAGCATTTTGGGAGGCCAAGGTGAGTGGATTTCCTGAGCCCGTGGGTTCGAGACCAGTCCGGGAAACTCGGTGAGATCTCATCTCTACAATAAATCAAAAATTAGCTGGGCGTGGTAGCACATGCCTGTATTTCTGGCTACTTGGAAGGCTGAGGTGGAAGGCTTGTCAGAGCCCAGCAGGTTGATGCTGGGGTGGCTGTGAGCGTGCAACTGCATTCCAGCCTGGGCGATAAAGTGAGACTCCAAATCAAAAAAAAAAAAGAAAGAGAGAAAGTACTGTAACCTGGTACAGAAAGCAGATTACATAAAGAAAAAATAAATCTATATGAATACTGAGTCGATCTTAGAAAAAGCACTTTATTTAATGCTACCAGATCTGTCAACAAGACTTGGGGAAAAAGGTTAGTATTCCAACAATTTCTTTATTGAAATAAGTAGTTGAAAAAATCAAAAGGCTTTATTTATTAAAACCATGCCTTCTGAATCACAAGGCTATACACGTGTACAAAGAGAATGTTTTAATACGAATTGCAGCTGACTCTAGATCAGGAATTATTTAACCCTAAAGCCAAACAAGGGAAACTCACGAGTCATAGGAAAAAGCCCAGTCATCTTTAAAGACTGTAAGCCCTCAGCTAAATATCACAACTTTAACATGAACACTAATCACAGTTGGCCAATGAGAAGCACACATTAGTCCTTAAAACTGTCTACAGTCTGGGTAAGCAAGATACAATCATGTTATAACAGGAACAATTTAATAAAACCATTATGTCGGGCATATGAAATTTTCAGGAAACTAGCTCCTGAGTTATCTCAAAACAAAAACTAACAATTTCTGTGAAGTGGCCTTTTGATCTTTTCCTTGAAAGCACCATAACATAGTGACTGAAAAAAAAATTCTTGTATATGTTTTTTTTTTTACAAAGCTGACAATTAAAAACCAGCTCTATTCAAGTCTGGGTGTGATGCCATTTGCCTCAATTCCCTGGACCTGTGATGGTGTGAGAATGGGGATGGACTGAGGTTTGTAGCTTTGCAGGGCAGGGCACGTGGAAAGAATATCAGCAGCAGGCAAGAGAATGTTAAAATGAACTTTTAAAGAAACAGACTTCAGGAAGGACACAATACATTTTTCCTCTCTACTTTAAGTCAAGTCTTACAATGTTGCTTTCAAATTTTGTTCTATACCAACTCCACCCTTCACTGTTTTCCTTATTTGATTAGAACCATCTGGGAGATCTTCTTTCCATTTATTAGTTCTATGGAATAGATATAGTTTATCATCCTAAAAAAGCTCTAATATAGAATAAAAATGAGAGACTTTGTTAATGATCAAATTTTCATATCTGCAGAGAAAGCACCATCCTACCATGTAATGTAGAAAATCAGTTCCTTTTAAAGGAATAACAATGTGGGGACAAAAACTGCTTATACCCACATACTAGTTCTAGATAATTTTCTTTCCAAAAAAATAAAATGCTGTTTACAAAAAGTTACCAAGGCAAAGTCATTTGTTGTTCTGTCCAACAAGATCACTGACATGGAGACAGGTAATGTCTCTAAGCAGTAGCTGCACAACTAAAAAGTGGAAATATAAAAGGGAGCTCACATCAATAAAGCAATGAAATAATTAAGTTCATGTAAAGCTTAGTTCCCCACACTTATTATTCATTTGTTTTTAAGGTACCTTTTACATTGACTGTTTTAAGTTCTCTTTAGCTCATCTACAATTTATAAACACTTTAAAGTATCGTTTCTCCTCGTATTGTTAAGGATAAAGCAACCCGAATAGCACACTACTGATAAACACAAGGAGATAAGTCAATTCCATTTACTTCTAATCCAGGAACAAATAGAAACCAAGATGAAATCAACTTACACACCCTGTTATTTGCCACCTCTTTACCTTTTTGTTTCTGCTACTTATATAGCTGTAGTCATTACTACTTTATTTTTATTTTTATTTATTTATTTTTTGAGTTGGAGTCTCACTCTGTCACCCAGACTGGAGTGCAGTGGCCGCTCCCGGCCACCGCAGCCTCAACCTGCTGGGCTCCGACGATCCTTCCGCCTCAGCCCCCCAAGTAGCCAGAACTACAGGCATGTGCTACCATGCTCAGCTAATTTTTTTTGATTTATTGTAGAGATGAGGTCTTCCTGCCCAGGTGGGTCTCGAACCCGCGGGCTCAGGCAATCCACTAACCTCAGTCTCCCAAAGGCGCGGGATTACAGGCTGAGCCACCAAGCCCGGCTTACTTTATTTTTTTTTTTTATTTTATTTCAAAGATGTGGGTTACAATTCAGGGTTAGATATACAAACATTGATTATGCAGGTACCCTTGTTGATGAGGTGTGCCCCTCCCTCCCCTAGCAGTTTCCCTCAGCTGCCAATCCCAACCCCTCTCCCCTGGCAGTTTCCCACTACTGGCAATCCCTTTCTTATAGTATTATGATAATTGTTCAAGGTCCGCTTATGAGTGAGAACATATGGTACTCTTTTGTTTCTGTGATAGATCACTGAATGGTCGACTCTAAATCCATCCAAGTTGCTAGTCATTACTATTTTCATGCTAGGAAGTGTTGGTTTTTCCTGCTTGGATTTGTTTAATAAATTACTGAATTTTCACTTTTTCATATAACAGTGCTTTATGCAAAGATGCAATTAATCCCATTAAGGCAAGAAAACCAGGGTATCACTATGGTGAGCTCTAATCCAATATGACTGGTATCCTTATAAGAAAAGGAGGTTAGGAAACAGACACACATTCGGATAGATTATATAAAGACACGGAGAGAAGATGGCCACCTACAAGACTCAGAAACCAACCCTGCAGACACCCTGATCTCAGACTTCTAGCCTCTGGGATTGCGAGAAAATACTTTTCCATTGTTTAAGCCACCCAGTCTGTGGGACTTTGTTACGGCAGCCCTATCGAACTGTAGAAGTGAGTGAAAGGAAATCTTAGCGCATCATTATTTATCATTATTTACGACATAGTCATTTTTCAATATCAATAAGCTGCATTTTCATGGAATTCTCCAATCCTGTATTCACATGGCATGCTGTAGCTAGAACGAAGGTTGAGGCCGATGGAGTCAGGGCCCCACCCAAATCCCCAGAGGTCATGTCAAAGAAATCCTGAATGCCAGCTTCCTGATGCATTACTTCACCTCAGAACTGTGCGCCCGTGTCCATAGACTGGATATGACTGACAGTCAAGGTCCCAGGAGTGGCCCTCCATTAATAGGGAGGATAAATTGGTAGATTAATAACTGTTAGGTTTTGTCCTGACATAGACTCTGCTCCCCCTACACCTGACTTCTTTCTTTCCTCTCCCTCAGGGAGCAGCCTCTGGCCAAGACTGGTCTCTGAAGAATATGCATATTCCCAGTAATGAGTCATGGGATGCAGGTGATCAAGCAATGCTGAAAGCAATATAGGTAGCACTCTTAATTGATGTCATTGGAAGCACTGTAGAATAATTAACTTGCTTGATTATAAAACTGTTTGCTGTACTGTCCTGAGGTGCAGATTCTTCACCGACTGGCCGCCATCAGTGCCTCCTGTAAGTTTTAATAAACCAATGTTTTTCCCTGAAAAAAACAAAACAAAACAAAACAAAAACCAGGGTAAACTGTAGGCTGAGTATCATAGTGCCACTTAGTCTAGGCCCAGCTATGTGACCTTGGACCAATTCAATTTGGTCATGTATACCATGAAAATGATAATATTCAACTCAGAAGAGTGTGGTGAGGCTTAAATGAGATTAATGTATCTGAAAGAGCTTTGAAACGCTTAAAATACCATACAAATGTGAGGTACATTTGATTATTAATTGCAAGTATGTAAAAAATCTACTAATTGTAAGAAACTTAGGGAACAATGAACTCAAACTTCTCATTCCCCAAAAGGAGTGTGAAAACAGGGTGACTTGGAGAGCTCACAAGACAGCAGGGAATGTAGGAGTTGAAATGACCCAGATCTGAGTCTCACTTCAAAGTCCTTTCCATTGTTATGCTGCTGTTCACTATTCTGTAAATTTAAAATCTCTCTTCATCATAGGATCATGTAGCTTAAACAGTTACATTTTCAAAGTGGTTGAAATAAAAATCTTATTAACAAGATGTAAATATTATTGTGGTGAGAGGATTCAATTGCTAATAGTTCAATTAAGAATGTTTAGCAGCCCCATTAAAAAGTGGGAAAAAGACATGAATAGACACTTCTCAAAAGAAGATATACGGGCAGCCAACAGACACATGAAAAAGTGCTCAGCCTCACTCATCATCAGAGAAATGCAAATCAAAACCACACTGAGATACCACCTAACACCAGTAAGAATGACCATCATTAATAAAACAAACAACAATAGATGCTGGCGAGGATGCAGAGATAAAGTGTTTCTACTGCTGGTGGGAATGCAAACTAGTGCAACCTCTCTGGAAGACAGTGTGGCGATTTCTGAAAGAACTAGAAACCGACCTTTCATATGACCCAGCAATTCCCCTATTGGGAATATACCTGGAGGAACTCAAATCATTCTACAAAAAAGATACCTGTGCACGTATGTTTGTTGCAGCTCTATTCACAATAGCAAAAACTTGGAACCAACGATGTTGCCCATCAAAGTTGAACTGGATTAAAAAATGTGGTGCATATACATAATGGAATATTATGCAGCCATAAAAAAGGACAAACATATGGACTTCACAGCAACTTGGATGGATTTGGAGTTGAGCATACTCAGTGATCTATCACAGAAACAAAGAACAGAGCACCATGTTCTCACTCGTAAGTGGACCTTGAACAATTATAACACTATAAGAAAGGGATTGGCAGTAGTGGGAAACTGTCAGGGGAGGGGGGCAGGATTGGCAGTTGAGGGAAACTGCTAGGGGAGGGAGGGACACACCTCATCAACAAGGGTACCTGCATAATCAATGTTTATATACCTACTATATCCCACTGTACCCCACATCTTTATTTAAAAAAAAAAAAGTTTAGGCCGGGTCCAGTGGCTCAGCCTATTATCCCAACACTTTGGATTGCCTGAGCCCGCGGGTTCGAGACCAGCCCTGGCACCTTGGCGAGACCTCATCTCTACAATAAATAAAAAATTGGCCAGCATGGTAGCACACACCTGTGGTTCCAGCTACCTGGAAGGCTGAGACAGAAGGATCGCCAGAGCCCAGCATGTCAACACTGGGGTGGCCGTGAGCATGCCAGTGCACTCCAGTCTGGGTGACAGAGTGAGATTCCAACTCAAAAAAAAAAAAAAAGTTTATAAATGATGCTAATCACAAAAGGAGCTCAAACTAGCTTAGCTATTTGTTTACTTTGAGTAATATTAAGTTTTAAGTCAATAGGTATGTGAGCCCTATCTAACCTTTCCCAATAGTCAGTTTTGATTCTGCTTTTGATACTTACTACCTATGTGATCTTAGGCACTTTAATTATTTCACTGTCTTAAAAATAAGAGATAATACCAAGTGCGTCACCTGGCTATTGCCTTACAGTAGTGTCTAGCACATAGTAAGTGCTTTCCCCTTCTCTAATCTTCTAAACTTTGGGGACTAAAGAATCTTCTCCTCTCCCTTTACTTCATCAGAAAGCATCCTTAGATGAAATATGTATGGGTCCTGGTTCTCCACTTCAGTAATCAGTAGTTGTACAACAACTAAACCTAAATACAATGCAGGACATTGTGACATAATGGAAGGCAAATGAGGTTTGGAGTCAACAGATATAAGTTTGAATTGCAATTTGACTTCAGTGTTTGACCTTGTCCAATTTACCAAACTTCACAAAACTTCCCATCTTAGAATGTGAATATTATCTAGCTTTTTATCATTTTGTCTTTTATATTCATAGGTAGGTTGCAAATATTTCTAAAAGGGCATGCCTTATTCATCTTTGCCCTCTCCACACTATTACAGCATGGCTCAAAATTGTTAGATGTGATGATGAAATAAGGCAGGAGATTAATAAAGGAGATTCAAGACTAGAATAAACATATTACATTATGGAAAGAAGACATACAAACCTGGCTTAACTGGCTCCAACTTTAGACATTATGTTGTTGCTTCCTTTTCTTTCCTTACAAACGGATTCAAATCTTCTTTTCCTACAGGAAGATGCAACATAGGGAATATATATTAGTGAAGGTATTTGAATTCCTCTTTAAAACTGAACATTCTTACTATGCAGGCATAAAGAAGGACAAACATATGGACTTTGCAGCAACTTGGATGGATTTAGAGTCTATCATACTCAGTGATTTGTCACAGAAAAAAAGAACAGAGTACCATATGTTCTCAATCATAAGCGGACAATGAACAATTATAATATTATAAGAAAGGGATTGGCAGTAGTGGGAAACTGCCAGGGGAAGGGAGTGGGATTGGCAGTTGAGGGTAACTGCCCGGGGTGGGGGTGTGCGGGGGGAAGGATTCTCAACAACAAGGGTACCTGCATAAGGAACATTTGTATACCACCCTAAATTGCACCCCACATCTTCAAAATTAAAAATAAATAAATAAACAAACAAATAAATAAAACTGAGCATTCTTTAATTCACACAAGGCAAGGTCAAACTTTCACACGTTCTATCTGATGAACTTGTTTTTTTAAGCAATAAAATAACCAAGAGGTGTTTTAGCTGGATAATATTCCAGAAACATAGGTTTAAGTAGCCAAAAAGTAAATATATCCTTTAATATTATATAAATAAATGTGTTCCTTGCTTCAAAAATTTAAAGAATGGTTTCTGTTAACTACTCAAGAATTGCATAAAGCACTGTGGTTTATTACATTATGCAAAATACTTCTAGTTCTTAGAGTTTTTAACCTTTTGGGTAGAGAGTGAGTTATACGGAAACTATGAGAATCTGAAAAAACTATGAATCTCATCCTCATAAAAATGCACATAGAGGCATCATATCTTGCATATAATTTTGGTTGAATCATGAAACCCAGCCTGTACCCTGTGGATCTCTAAATCCTGTTGGTAGACTCCAGGTAACCTCTGTTCTTGAGTTTTTAAAAATGAATGAACTTACAGAATTTTTCAAACCTTAAGCAATTTAGGAATCCTCTAATGCAAACTGCTAATAGAAAAATGAAGAAATAGTGACTCAAAGAGATGAAAAGGCTTAAGTAAAGCCACAGTGCATTCAAGAACAGAGAGGTGTCCAACCAATATACTAATCCACATGAGACTGACCATGAAAAATTTAGTATAAATCAGTGCCTTTGGGCCAGAAGAATTCTCACAAACCTGAACAAGAGACTTTAAAATGTTTTCTGGTCTAAACACATAATAGATTATCAGTTGTTAAGAGAAGGAATTTTGGAGTTATACAGATGTGTGAAAACGCTGATAAGTCACTAAATCTTTTTATTCATGGGTTCTTCAAATACAAAATGGAAATAATAAAATATACCCTTTCAGGATTATTTTAAGGATAAAAGGAGGTAGCATGCATAAAGTATTTAACAAGATACCTAGTACATAATAGGTGTTTATGAAGTGAGATGAATTAAGAAGTATTTGTCAAGTAATGAAATTGGATAAAACATGAAACAAAATCTCAAAGTAAATGTTTTCTAGCTGAACAAAATAAAATAAGTGACACATTTAAACACTGAGTACCTACTACATAATACTACATAATATAATATTCAAGGTATTACTGAGTATACAAAAAGGATAGAACTGTCCTCTCCTTAAAAGTAATTAGGTATTACAAAGTGGGCAAAAAATATGAACAGACACTTCACAAAAGAAGACATACGAGTGACCAACAGATACATGAAGAAATGTTCAAACTCACTAATCATCAAGGAGATGCAAATTAAAACTACACTGAGATACCACCTAACTCCAGTCAGAATGGCCGTTATCAATAACTCAAAAAAATAACAGATGCTGGAGAGGATGTGGTAAAAAGGGAACACTTATACACTGTTGGTGGGAGTGTAAACTAGTGCAACCTCTGTGGAAAGCAGTGTGGCAATTCCTAAAAGCTCTAAATATCGACCTCCCATATGACCCAGCAATCTCTCTCCTGGGAATATAGCCTGAAGAACTCAAATCACTCTATAAAAAAGATACCTGCACATGTATGTTTATCACAGCATTGTTCACAACAGCAAGAACCTGGAATCAACCATGCTGTGCATCAAAAGAGGACTGGATTAAAAAATGTGGTACATATACAAGATGGAATACGATGCAGCCATAAAAAAGAATAAAATCATGAATTTCGCAGCAACCTGGATGGAACTAGAGTCTATAATACTGAGTGATCTTTCACAGCAACAAAGATCGAAGTATCACATGTTCTCATTTGTAAGTGGACCTTGAACACCTATCATAATATTATAAGAAAAGGATCGACAGTGGTGGGAATCTATGGGGGTGGGGACAGGGAGGGCAAGGGTGGTGGGATTAATAGTAGTCAATATCTGTCTGGGGACGGGGGGGAACGCCCCTTATCAACAAGGGTGCCTGAATGATGCATATTTGTATACCTAACCCTTAACTGTACCCCACAATTTTAAAATAAAAAATATGTTTAAAAAATAAATAAATAAAAAATAAAAAGACATGAACTATCAAAAAAAGAAAGTAATTGGGCAAAGATACAAAGCTTTCTCCTTCTCGGTTTCCTTCTTGGGTTCTTCCTTTTTCTTTTCCTCTTAGGGTTCAGTGTTATGCCCACTTCACACTCTATCTACATTCCCTGTGCTTCCAACAGAACTGAGAGGAACTCAAATGAATACCACCAATTCTGACCTTTCACCTGAGCCTCAGACTCCTATATCCAGTTGTTTGCTGGATGTTACCAACTGAAATTACCACAGGCAAAAACTCTATATGTTCAAAACGGAGCATTCATCTTTTTCTAAAATGTGTTCCTTTTTAAAAGTCCCTGTCCCAGTGGTACCACAGCCACTTAACTACTCGAGCCAGAAGTTTGACAATAATCTCAAATGTCATGATCATCTTCAAATCTTACTGACCTCTACTCTAAACATTTTCCAAGTCTATTTCCTCAACTCCATCCCTGTTCATAGTATCCAAATCCAGGTTATCTCTTGATACAACCAAATCAATAATCAAACCCTGTCTGCCCATCTCTACTCTTATTCTATCTCAAATTTATGTACTTATTGCAAAGAAAATGATTGGTCTAAAATGACAATCTTGCCATGTTAAACACTAATATATGTCAAACTCTGCAATGGCAACCTATCACTAACAGAATAAAGTTCGAGCTCACTCACAGAACAAATGTCCACGTATGACATACAATGTCTTCGATGACCTGGCTCCTACCTAGCTCTTCAGCTTCATTTCCTGTATCCCACGTCATCACACTACAGCCATACTAGTCTCTCTGTCAGTACCATGTATTCTCATGCTGTTCTCTTTGTCAACTTATCTTTAATCCCTTTCCACAATGGGAAACCCTGACTTGTTCTTCAAGATTCAGGTCCAGGATCACCTGAAAAGCCTGACCACAGCATACTTTCCTAGCCCACCAAGCTCACACATCATCATATAAGCACCCAGGAGATATTTGTTTAACTGAATACAAATGAAACTAGGCAAACCAATGTCAAAGAAGTATATAACTTATATGTATAAAGTCAGTGAGAAGAGAAACTAGATGATTTTAGTAAGTTTCTTTGAAGAAAAAATCTTGATCTGGGAGATCCAAGGAGTAATTGTTCATGGATTGTTGAAGAGAAGAAATAAAAGAATTTAAGTCATAAAACAGAGATGGAAATCAACACATTTGAGGGGACTAAGGTGACAGATGTATGACAAGGTTTGGAGGGAGGAGAGTAAAGAGCAAATGTCAACTCACCACTGTAGTTATCCTTACAAAGAGGCTTAGATACCACAACCATACTTCACCAAAGACTTTCAAACAGGTTTCTCTCAAACTATAGGGCACAGTGCCATTTAGATACCATCCTGCACTTCCATAAGAGATGTATTAGTCCAGAAAAATACTTTTATCTTTCAGTCAATTCCCTGTATTCTTATGGATTTAAGAAGGTGTCCCCACTTTATTAGCACCTAACTGAAGAACTCCAGATAAAATTCTCAAATTTTAACATATCTCTATATTGCGTAACTGTAAGGTAACACAGACTTTCAGTTATGTCACAGGCTAGTCAATATTAGGGTGCTCCAAATCAGCAGGGAAAATGAAAACACAGTAAGTTTGATGCTCAAGCCACAGAGAATTTCAACTGGAAATATTTTGCTTTCTGAACGCAGTATAATTAAAGAGCATCAATACTTAAATATGGTGCAGAAGAATAGACCTATGGGGTATTTCTATATGAATAGTGAAATTAAGATCATCTACCAAAGATAAGGAGGAAACAAAGGTTGTCATAACTACTCTTTTTTGGTGTGTGTGGGGGTAATAACATAGAATTTATTGAGAAGACAGAAAAGCTCCCATAGCAGGAAGGGACCCGAAGGGGTTGTCCATCATAAACTACTCTTAATGACACAGAATCTACCGTCTGTAGTAAAGATAGCATTCACCCTAATACCTTAGAAGATCACATAATCAGTCAGAGGAAGATTGAATCAGAAACATAACAGCACAAATAAACAGTCACCCCACACTGAGACAGGCATCTCTAAATGTAGGTCTGTATCATTTCTATTTTAAATATTTAACTGTATAGCTACATAAGATAATCCCTAAGGCAGACCTTCTATACCAAGGAGAAAGATGATTAGAAAACAGATATATGCTAACAAGCACAGAATCCCTTTGGAGTATAAAAGTCATTGCATGAGGTTGTATATCTCTTTGTCCTTGACTCTGTAAATGCCAATTCCCTGATTTCAGGTTGCAGACAGTAAAAAGTGAGATACAAAACTGAATGTTAATTTTCAACATAACACTGGTATGTCAGAAGGTGTCGGTAATTCTCACTCTCATATAATACCTGTCACTTTAAAACACCTCTCCTGATATGAACCAACACTCGTAAATGAAAGGTTAAAAAATGCTTTTGAGCTGTTGTATTCAAGCAAATTGACAGATATAAATGCACACACACTAGTCTCTGATTATGAAATCTCCTCACACATAAACACCATTATAAAATACATTTCTTTAAGAGAACAGGGACTGATAATGTTGCAAGCTTGCTAAAGAGAATAACATCAAGCATAAAAGAAACTGGCAGCCCAACAATTTGATGCTGACAACCTGTTATGCTCAAGTGTGCTGTAGATGATCATTTAGATGCTGTCAGTCAATGTCACTTGTAGTTCTCCAATATTTCATTTTATGAAAAACCCTCTGACTTAGGGAATATGAAATCATCCATCTGATCTAAAAAAGCAAACTGTTTTCATCTAGTATGCATTTATTTCTCTCTAGGAAAAGTTAGGTATTTCTTGTGGCCATAATCTCAAATATAAATTAAGATTAATGCCTATTGCAATGCACAAATATAAGAATTTGTGGACACATAATATCTGGACACATAAATAGTTCTTATTTGTGATAATTATGTTCTATTAAGTTTCCACAAACACTAAATTTGGTGAATACTGAATCACTGCTTCTGGGGAATATAGGCGGGAGTGTGAGGTTTCTAGGAGACTTTGGTCACAACATTTTCATCTACAGATCAATACATAACCTTGTTGTACATGTATTTCTGTTTAAAGGCACCTTATTTAATATAATATTATATTATATATTGTTAATTCATGAACATTGAAATCCCAGCCAACAGCATAACTTATGACTGAGAGAAGCTTACATAACACACGTATTTCCTCTATAGCCTTATTACGGCCTTCTTGTCCTTAGGGATGCCACATGGCACTTCAGCAAAACACTGGGGGCCATTTAAAATGGCAAAATCACCCAGAAAAAGCACAAAAAATGTAAAAATGTGGCATTAAGTAGACAGCAAAAAGGATGCTTGCTTGCAGTACAAGAACTGAAACAAGAAGGCAGAGCATTACCTTGTTCAACTTCAGCTGAGAATTTGCACATCAGGTAACTCAAATTTTTCACCACTCTAAGTATGTCTGCAAATGATTACAAAAGCACTACAAACACTGATTCAGGGGTTACAAATAAATTTTAGCAAGTTGGCTAATTTGCAAATATTCAATCCATGAATAACAGGGATCAACTGTATTTGTATGCATATATATGCTTACATATAAACACATTCATATACATATATATGAATATGGACATATGATATATCCAGTGAGAAAGACAAGTTCTAGAATTCTCTCTAGTGTGAGATTCTCTTGTGGTCCAATTCTCTTATGGTCCATTTGGCATATTGGATATCTCTACCTGAATGATTTATGTGCACTTCAAATTTAAAAGACTAAACTTACCATAAGCCCTTATCCCTAAGCCATCTTCTGCTGTATTACTTCTCCAGTCATAGCGTCATCATAACATCCTCTCAAGTCAATTATTTGACGGTCTCCCTTCTCCACATCCTAGCCAGGAATCAATTACCTTGATTCTTCCCCTGACATCATTCTTAACATTATCTCCCCTTGCCTAGCACCACTACAGTTATCCCCAAATGCCCTTCTAATACTTGGCCCATTGGCACAACTCACTGTCTTCCCTTTCTATCCCTTCCTCCAAAGTCACAGGCTTTATTACTGTCATTGTTCTCTTTCTAAATTCCTAACATAATCACACTCCTCACTTCCTAGTACTTGTATGACAAGCTTCAAATTTCTTGGTATGATATATATGTCCCTCCATGATTTGGCACCAAGCTATCTTTTTAGACTTATTTACTGACACTCATACCTGGTAAACTCTATTTTCCAGTCACAGTCCCATTCTTTGGCTATATCATGCTTTTTAAAGGCCCTTTATACATGTTTGTTCTCCCACTAGAAATATTCTTTCCCTTCCCTACTTGACCTTAAAGCCTCTGCTGAAGTTGCCTTCTCTATGAAGATTTTCCTGAGATTCTACGTCAGGCCAAGTTAGGTACTCTCTTCCCTGTGCTTCCATAGTATTTTCACACACTTCCATTACAGGATGGAAATTATTGCTTAAATTTAGTAATTATTACTAAGAGAGAAAGTGCAAAAATGTACAAGGTAAGTTAAATATTAATTACTATTATAGTCAGGAGATGTGAATTCATTATACCACTGTTACTTCAGAGTAAGCAAAATTTCTGTTATAAGAAAGTAAGAAAAAAAATCGAGAGAAAGAAAAAATATATTTGTCTACAAGTAATTGAAAACCTGATTTATGTGTGACTTAACAAGCAGGACATCACATTTTCCCCACTCGGTGAGATGTCTAGAAGTCAGCAGTCTAGGATTAGGACAGAGGCACAAGAGGGGCATCTCGTCCCAGGCTTTTTCTATCTTTTTGCTCATTAAGTGTATAGATTTGTTGTTTCAAAGTTGTTTGCTGTAGATGACGGTATTACCTCTGCATCCATGGCAGGAAAAAGGACAGTGCCAGTCACACATTTACCCCTAATCCAGGAAAAACCAAAAGCCTTTTTTCCAGAGCTCTCAGCAAACTGGACAACCTGATTTCCTTGATGGCCAAGACCGTTTTTGTACTTTGGTAACCAGTTCTGTATCTAGCACATAGATACATAGCACTTTGTATCTACTGAATATATGAGTCCAATAAAGGAAACTGCAGTAAATATACAACACAGGAATTCTGCTTTCCTAATTTCCTTTTAAATAATATAAAAGGTGTTTTAGAAATTGCCAGTGCTATGCAAATAAGGAATTATTCATATTAGAGTAGTTTGACATCTATGGTTGTGAAATAACACACCATTACTTCTCTTTGTGGAGTTACAAACAGAGCATTAACAAGGAATCAAGAGACCTAAGCAGGATATGCAATTTTCCTCAGCTTACCTAAAAGATAGTGATCTGTTATTTCCCAGGATTGTTCTGAGGATAAAGGAAATATAAACAAACTGAATGCACAACAAAATGTATAAAATGCTATAAACATTATAAACACAATGGCCCTTTAAGTCCTGAAAGGAAACTGGAGTCTTATGTAGTATGCATAGAGTACCTGGTAAACCAGTAAGATGAATTAAAAATTAAATGCTATCAATATCTGAACATTAGTCTATGGTTAGATGTGTTTTTGGAACTTAGCCTTATTTTTTTCATTGCTATAGAAAACTAAGCAAACTACAACTTATATTTATAGCTCATTAAGGAAAAATGCTTTATAAAATAAAATTGGTGTACTGTGCAATTATATAATTTACACAATTTGAAAAGTGGGATATGAAAAACAAAATAAATGAGCTACAGTTGACATCAAATCCCAGTTCATCAATTAATAACTACTATCAGTGAATGAGCCGCACTGAAGTAGGCCAAGGTCTTCAAGTACTTCTAAGTTAAATCGAGTAATAAATAAAACAGTAGAATCACTGAATATTAGTTTTCCTTTGGCTATAATAACCTTGATCAAGCTTATAAAAACTACCCCTCAGGGTGACCTTATGGCTCATAAGTACAGCTATCTTGGTCGTCAGAATTGTTTCTATAAATGATAACCTCAATCATCTGTTTTCCAAGTTTGTATTAAGCTATATAATACAAACCCGTAAGATTGCTATATTAAAATAACCATGCTATATTCAACATAAGACAGTAGCTAATACTAAGAAAGAGAAAAAAATAGTTTTAAAACAAAAACATCCCTACAAAATATTATAATAAAAGCCAATGCATCTTTACTTTTATTGGATTTGGAGACAAGAAATACTTTGAAGAACATGGTCTTCTGTCAAGTTTGTTTAATTAATTCACACTTCTCAAACATTCAACTACCTTAGTCTTATTACTAAAGCCTCACCATATTCTGATTCATTTAAGCAGAAACTCTTCTCTGTGTGGGTTACCATGGAATTATTTAATACTGAAAACCAACTCATCTTAAGGCAAAACACTGCCTTGAGACTGTAAGCTGGTAAATTCCAGGGCAGCTCTACATAATGCATCATGAGGTCATACACAGAGCTGAAAAATTCCTAACAGTGGATCAGACATCTTATAGTTATGTCTACAAGAAAAATATCTATCTTGACAATAAGTTAAAAATGTCCAAATTGCAAGAATGAGCTTTTTTTTTTTTTACTGCTATATCCACCCATTTTCAACTTCATAGATTTTTGTTTTTAAACAGAGGGAGAGAGAATGTTTCTCTTCCTGTTTTATCTGCCTACACAGTTCTATCAGCTAAAGCTTGAACTGTGAGTATTTCTCCTTGAAGGGAAAGTTGAGGTACTTGGAATAATCAATAAATGAATTGTCAAAGTGTCAATGTTTGTCAAATTAAAAGCTGTAAGTGACATTTTACCATAAAGAGCTGTTTTAAATATTTAACTGCAGATGATAGAGGAAGCATATTAACATAAAGATTTATTGCTCTTTAAAACATTCTTTATTTTCTCATTAAAAACTAAAAGAGGATGGAGAAGAAAGAGATCAAAAGAGTCAGCTAGAGTAAGTGAAAAGTAAATGGGCCATACAGAAAAATAAGCAATAGATGCTTCATTTTCTTTGGCACATGAGTCACCTTTACCTAAAATGGTAGAGGAGATTTGATTACATGAAAGTATCAAATCATCATACCCTGAAAACATGTACATCTAATTTATATCAATAAAAATAAATGTCAAATTGAAAAGAATTTAAAAAAGCAAGTATCTAATTCCAAAACAATTAAAATAAGATAAAATGGTAGAAGCCAAGTTTATCCTATAACAGATTACTGTTAACTATGATCTATGATTGCTCTTAGGAGGACTCAAGTTCAAAGGAGCCCATGTTTTTCTTTTAAAACTGAAAAATCAGGAAAATATTATTAAAAATTAAGAAAGGAATAAAGGGAGGGACACAGAAAAGGGAGGGAGGAACACAGACACATAGAAGTTTGGCCTAAGGCACCAAGAACTACAGCATAGAGAATGTCCCAGGAGATCAATCAGTGTCACATTATGACATCAAAGATCGAAATTCCCGTTTGGGCTAAAATGACCAAAATTGGACTTAATCAGAAGTAATCAGCTGTAAAATATGCAGATCCGAAAGGTCCAGACTATGCTATACTGTCATTCCCAGTTAGGATGTCACATTGAATTTGGAAGAGTTTAGATGATTTGTATTTGCTAAAATTAGGTCCCAGAGTACCCACAGAATGTGAAACGTTCCCTGGAGCAGCTGGCTTGATGGATGCTCTGGGGAAGTAATACTGCCATTCACGGGAAAAAGCATATGCTTCACAGCAACTACTTTAAAATCAACATTTTCACTGCTTCTAATAGTAAGAGAAAGTAAAATATTCAAATTTCAAACTTACTCCAAGCCAAAAATAAAAAATGTTATCTTCTTATAGTAAACTGGTGCTAGCAAAGTATGTGTTACTAACACCTGTGACTTGCCTCTTCCCTAAAGCAAGTGTCACTTCAGCTGGAATAACAGCTTGTTCTCCTTGAAGAGAGTCAATCACCCTGTCAATCGTGCTGGTCAAGAAGGTGAAGATATTTCTCATGGGGCAAATTATCTTAGTGCAGTAAGATGTTTCTACAACTCTGTAAAATCTGTATACACATGAACTGTGAAGATAAAATGGGAAAAAAACTAAGTTTTTGCCTCAAATGTCTCAGTGATACTATTTTACAAATGGCAAAATTCAGTGGGTTCCAAATATCCATGCTTTGTAAGTTGTAACCTGCTAAACAAATATCAGTGGATATCATTATAGTCAAGTATATTCATAAAATAGGTGTGCCACATTTTAAAATTACTCCTGGCCTTCATTTTTCTGTGTTACTTTCAGATAATTATTTGAAAGAAAAATAAATGAACTGAATTTAGATGAAAGAAAAATTGCCCTTTGGCTCACATGTTTTAAAAAATCCTATAGTTGTTGATTTATTAAGAAACATTCAATGATTAAAGGTTACTATCTTTTTCTCATCCATGCCTTTAAAGTAAAACAAGATTTATGACAGACTACAGAGATCCTTTGGAGTTTTGCAAAAACTTCTGCTTACCAATATCCTAATTGCAAACCTGGATATAATTTTTTTTTTTTTTTTTTGAGTTGGAGTCTCACTCTGTCACCCAGGCTGTAGTGCAGTGGCATGCTCACGGCTAACCCAGTGTTGACATGCAGATCCGAAAGGTCCAGACTATGCTGGACTCAGGTGATCCTTCTGCCTCAGCCTTCCATGTAACTGGAACTACAGGTGCATGCTACTACGCCTGTCTAATTTTTTTTTTCTTTTTTGATTTATTGTAGAGATGAGGTCTCACTAAGTTGCCCAAGCTGTTCTCAAATCCGTGGGCTCACCTCGGCCTCCCAAAGTGCTGAGACTACAGGCTTGAGCAACCGTGCCCAGCCTTGGACACAATATTTAAATCAGGTAATCAACTGGATATCACAAAGAATCCCTAGTAGAAAATTAAGCAGAGGAGTCTCATTGCCTCTTCTCCTTTAGTCACTTCCGTGATTGACCTCTTAAGATAAAGGAGTCTTTCCCTGGGAGAACAGAAAAACGTGCCAGCCATGCCCTTTTCCACATTCTATACTATACTATTTTGCTGTATTTCAGCTCCTATAAGAAAGTATTACATGACTTGAAGCAACTGTCATTTCCTGTAACCAAGATATTTGTGCACCTGGATGAGCAGACTGCAGAGATTTTAGATTTCATAAACTCAGATGTACCAATCTTCTCATAATATTGGCTTGGGGTGGGGTTGGGGAAGATAGCTTGAGCAAAAAAGAAAATTGGTTGCAGAGGAGGACTTCTGCTATAAATAGGCAAAATTTTCCATTTTTCTGACAGTCACAGGGAATCTAACAATATAAAAAAAAATCTATGACTGGAAAGACTTCTCCTATGAACTAAAAAAGTAAATTAGGCAATATACCATGTCAATCACTCTCACTTTGCAACCAGCCACTCAGAGCATGGTGGTGGATCTACTAAGAGGTTAATAAATGGTAATAGATTTTGGGCGGTGATCACTGCAGTTATGTTGAATGCTACATTTTTTAAATTGTGGAAAAGAAAATTAAAATTGATCTTACTCTTTAAAGATTAGGTTCTCTCCCCCTTATGCAATTTCTCTTTAAAATTAATGTGATACATCCCGTTTATATTACATCCTAAATTCTCTATTGAGTAAAGAATGAGAATTAAATAATATGGGTGAGATATTTACTTCTCTCTCAATGAGAAATTAATACTAGTCTTTCTAGGTGATTTAACACTTATTTTATGGCTGAAATTTATCGACCCTATTGTATTCTGGGCACTTGAATCAATTCTTCAATCATTCAAAAAACATAAGCAGTATATTTTTTAAATCTTGGTTTTCAAAGAGGTAGTTCTTATTTTTATTGTTATGTTTTAGGCTTTCAACTTTTAAATAAAGGAAACTCAATTACTTTAAAATTGATTAACATTTGTACTGCTATTATTTGCCAGAGAGTCTTCTTATATTTGATTTTAGCTGACGAGACTAATATGGAGGCAAGACATATTCTTGGTATAGTATGATTCCACATGTAACAAGCACCACAGGTGAGAACAGTCACTTTTTACCAGATTTTCTGGAATTGGAAAAAAAAAAATGTCACAGTATTTTAGGTCAAGTCACAGCAAATAACTGGTTCTCTGATCTTACTATTAATGAAAAATATCCTATACCTTATTTTGTTTGGTATCCTTAATTCCAACCTTGAATAACTTCCAATAACTGTCCCTTATCACATTTCTTTCCTAGCCTCTGATTGCCAGATGGAATACAAAGGATTAAATGGTCCTTTCTAAAATGCTCAGCCTCACTAGTCATCAAAGAAATGCAAATTAAAACTACACTGAGATACCACCTAACTCCAGTCAGGATGGCTATCATCAATAACTCAAAAAACAACAGATGCTGGAGAGGATGCGGCGAAAGGAAACACTTCTACACTGTTGATGGGAGTGTAGACTAGTACAGTCTGTGGAAAACAGTATGGCGATTCCTAAAAGATCTAAAAATCGACCTTCCATATGACCCCACAATCCCCCTACTTGGAATATACCCAGAAGAACTCAAATCCCTCTATAAAAAAGATACCTGCACATGTATGCTTATTGCAGCATTGTTCACAGTAGCAAGAACATGGAACCAACCGTGCTGCCCATCAAAAGAGAACTGGATTTTTAAAAATGTGGTACATATACACAATAGAATATTACACAGCCATAAAGAAGAACAAAATCATGAACTTCATAGCAACCTGGATGAACTCAGAGTCTATAATACTGAGTGATCTTTCACAGAAACAAAGAACTGAGTATCACATGTTCTCACTCATAAGTGGACCTTGAACAATTATCATAGAGACCCGCCTGGGCAGTGAGACCTCATCTCTACAATAAATAAAAAAAAAAAAATCAGCCGGGCATGGTAGCGCATGCCTGTAATTCCGGCTACTCGGAAGGCTGAGGCGGAAGGATCGCCGGAGCCCAGCAGGTTGAGGCTGCGGTGGCCGGGAGCGTGCCACTGCACTCCAGTCTGGGTGACAGAGTGAGACTCCAACTAAAAAAAAAAAAGAAAAGAAAGGATTGGCAGTAGCAGGAAACTGGCAGGAGGGGGACAGGGAAGCAGAATTGGCAGTAGTGAGAGTCTGTCTGGGGAAGGGGGGCACACCTCATCAATAAGGGTACCTGCAAAATGAACATTTATATATCTAACCCTGAATTGTACCCCATATCTTTAAAATAAAATAAAGTTAAAAAAAATTAACCTTTCTAAGGCTCTTAATTCAAGTTGAATAAAAAATCCACATACTTTGAGAAGGATCACAGTGTCAGTAGAAGAATGGTACTTGGACTTGTTTTATCAATTCCATCCTCTCTTATCTCTGGCAGCTTCGCAGTTAATGTACAAAATCAAGTTCCTGCCATACCTCCAGAAAATTGTCCCTCCTCCATGTTTCCCTGTTATCCGGACACAGCAGGAACTAAACTTCCACCCACCAGATGGCACCTAGGCAGAACAAAAGGGTGCAAGATGGTGCCAGTTGTCCCTCCACCCCCAATGCCTATGAGACCCAGCAGGACAATAAACTTCTACTCCCACCCTTGACAATGCAACAGGCCTACAAAAAGCAATAACTAACAAAACACATCCAACAGAAAGTTTCCAAGGTTATTTACAAGATTTTTTTCTTACAAAAATTCCTTCCACAACCTTTGATCATCTTAGTATTTCTCTTTAATATTTTTTATTTTACTCAAGGTCTGGGACTCTTTAGTTGATCAGAGGTATTCTTTAATTAATTAATTAATTTTTAGAGACAGGGTCTCACTCTGTCATACAGGCTGGAGTACAGTGGTGTGACCATAGCTCACTGCAGCCTTGAGCTCCTGGGTGAACTGCCTGCCGCAACCTCCCAAGTAGAATCAAAGGTATTCTAGTGAATTCCCCCTCTCATCAACTCAACTCACAATGGCTTTTATTAATAACTTTTAAAATTAATTTTAAAAAATTCCAAACACAGAAAAGTTTTAAGAATTTTTTTGAACCATTTGAGAGTAAGTTACTGACTATGGGTCCTATCACACCTTAAAAATTAGGATTGTAATTCCTCCAACAAGAACATTCTCCCAAATGACCAGGACACAACCATCAAAATCAACACATTAAAAATGATACCTTACTACCCTGTCATCTATATGCCCCACTGAAGTTTCACCAATTAGTCTCTTGTAGCAAAGGGATCATGTAGAGTATTGTGGGTTGCATTTAATCATCATGTGTGTCTGTGTAGTCTCTTTAATCTAGAACAGTTCTAAAGTTTTTCCTTGACTTTCATACCCTTTATAAGTTTGAAGGTTACAGGCTTCTTGTTTCATGACTCCTTGTAGAAAGTTACTCAATTTGGAATTCTCTGATTTTTCTTCAAAATTAGATTTTGGTTATGCATGTTCCTCACACTGAAATGTTGCTATGTCCCTTGCATTGCATCCTATGAGGTAATGCATGATTGCATGATTGTATTTTGTCTGATTACTATTAAAGATAACTTTACCATTTGATTGGGAGATCAGGATTCCCCTCTGTAAAAGTTCTTTTTGCCTTCATAATAGATAGATACTTTGTGAGGAGAGACTTTGACACTACACAAACAGCCCATTCACCATCAAATTTTTACCCATTAGTTTTTAGCATTGACTGATTATTTCATGGATAAACTGAATGGTTCTCAAATGGTGATCATCTTAATTCCATTATTTCTTTTCTTTTCTTCTGTCCATTAATTTATTATATCACTATCTTATTCAATGAACTGTAGCTGATAACGACCTTTTCTTTTAATGCTCAAATTCTCAAGAATTGGCCAGTGTGTGCCCCTTCAAGATGGCTTTTGTGTCCTTTGGCTATAAGCCCCTCTTTCTTTGGGCTATTTCTTGCTTTCTGGTACAGGGAGATGTGTCCAGCGCATCTTATCCTTTTCTTCCCCTGCCTCAGTCCCTGAATCAGCCATTTCTCCAAGGAGCCCTAGTACAGACACCTGTACCTTTTTGGGCCTCATTTCATGACTTTTAGACTGAATTATTCAGGAAGGACGAATGGTAGTAAGAAAGCCAGTGGGCTCCTTTGTTTAGAATAAGTCACTTGCACTGATTTCCTCTGAAGCTAAATAGGTCTATTTTCCCAGTGATGTCATCTGCCTTGAACAGCAAGGCTAACCACAGGTTCTGTTTAAGGAAGAAAGGGGTAGTGTTAATAGGCAGAATTCCCTCAGCAGATAATTGCCAAAGTAAGGAAGCCATTGCTTTCTGGAGTGGAAGGGTTAATTTTATTTCCAGGAAAGGTCCTTTTTCCTTTCAGAACTGTTTTAGATGTACAAATTGTGAAGACAATATAGAGAGTTGTCATGTGTCCCACACCCAGTTTCCCCAATTAACATCTTAATATTAACTATGATGCCTTTGAACTAATATAGTTTCATTATTACTAACTAAAGCTCATATTTTATTCCAATATCCTCAGGATATCCAATATCCTTTATTCCAATGTCCTTTTTCTGTTTCAGAAAACTGTCTAGGATATCAAGTTATATTTAGTCTCCTTAAGCTAGTTTTAGTTGTGACAGTTTCTTAGACCTTCCTTGTTTTTGATGACTGTATTAGTTTCCTGTGGCTGCTGTAACAAGTTATCACAAATTTGATGGCTTAAAAAATCAAATTTATTCTTGTACAGCTCTAGAGGCCAGAAATCCAAAATCAAGTTCTCAGCAGGGCTGCACTCCTTCAGAAGTCTCTAAACTAGGAGATCTTTTCTCAACTCTTTCAGTTTCTGGTAGCTACAGGCATCTCTTGGCTTATGGCTGTATCATTCTAATCTCTGCCTCTCTTCACATGGCCTTCTCCTCTGTGCTTGTATCTGCTTTTCTCTGACTTACAAGGACACTTCTCATGGAATTAGAGCCCACCTAGATAATTCCAAAGGATTGCCATCTCAAGATCCTTAATTTAAATACATCTGCAAAGATCCTTCTTTCCCAATAAAATCACATTCACAAGTTCTAGAGGTTAGCACATGGGTGTATCTTTTAGGGGAAAGGAGTCATCATTCAATCTACCATAATGACCTTGATAGTTTTGAGGATTATCAGTCAGATGTTTTGTAGTACTGTGATTTATTTGACTTCTCATTAGACCTGGATAATGTTTTAGGGAGAAAGACCACATAGGTAAAGTGTCATTTTCATCATAACTTATCAAGTGTACATGTCTTATCACTGTTGATGTTGACCTTGATCATCTGGCTTGAGGAAGACTTTGTCAGCTTTCTCTACTATAATGTTACCCTTCTGTACTGTACTTATTGGAGAAAAAGTCACTATGAGCAGCCCAACTTAAGGAGTGGGGAGTTATGTCCCATTCCCTTGAGGGTCTAAATAAATTATTTGGAAGTCTTCTGCTTGGGAGATTTACTCCAGGTCAACATCAATCATTTGTTTATACAAGTAAGGATACATAGATATTTACTTAACACATTGGATTATAATCCAATACTATTTTCATTTTGTTGCTCAAACCGTTCCAGCTTTGGTCACTGGAGATTTTTCAACTAGCTCCTGTGTCCCTTTGACATACTCTCATTGTTATGTTTTGTTTTGCTTTTTGAGCAATCTCTTAGTTCCTGGCACAACAAAAAGTTCTAAATTCATCTTGTATATTTCCTGCTCAGGATTAGCCAGCCACTTCTCCAAGGAACTCTAATTCTTAACACTGGATAATGGTACTAGAAACCAAGATCTGGTCCTAGGTACGGTCATTGCTACTGGGGTTTCATTGCTTCTAGGTCCTCTCAGCTGACAGAGAAAGGAAATATAAATGTGCATATGAAGGGGAACCCACCCAAAGTGGAATTTATTTATACAAAACTGTATATTTATTCTTACATGTTTAAACTTCAGTCGCCTTCAAAGTACTCTCCGTTTGATGCAATACACCTATTGAGATGCTTTTTCCACTGCTCAAAAGAGTTTTTTTTTTGTTTTTAGGGGGAAAAAAGCCTTTTTATTTTATTTTTGTTTTTTTTTTTTTTTTTGAGTTGGAGTCTCACTCTGTCGCCCAGACTGGAGTGCAGAA
>NW_007025645.1:648015-694933 GCF_000164805.1 Carlito syrichta
TTTTTTTTGATTTATTGTAGAGATGAGGTCTTGCTGCCCAGGCGGGTCTCGAACCCGCAGGCTCAGGCAATCCACTCATCTCAGCCTCCCAAAGGCGCGGGATTACAGGCTGAGCCACCGAGCCTGGCTCTATTTTTGTTTTTTTTATCAATATTTTTTATTATGGTTTTGTGGGGTACAGTTAAAGGTTAGGTGTACAATTACATTTTCATTCAGGCACCCTGTTGATAAGAGGTGTTTCCCCATCCCCAGACAGATATTTGCTTAACAAAAGAGTATCTGAACTTGTCAATGTTGATGTCTTTTAGAGCTTCTGCCATTTTTTCTTTCACCTCTTCCACATCGGCAAAGAGGACTTTCATCCGAGGAAACAAAAAAAGCTGCTTGGGACAAGAATAGGTGCAAGGGGAGGGTGGGGCATGGGGGTCATGTTGTTTTAGGTCAAAAACTGCTAAACACTCAGAGTGGTGTGGGCAGGTATGCTTGTAAATTACCCATCCTGAGCCAGGCAAACAAATAAAAAGAATCTAAAAAATAAAATTCACTGAAGTTAAACGCAGCCTCTCACAACAATGCTAGCTGATACACTGATGATGATGGGCTCTGAGAACACTTACCTACTGGGGAAAGCCTGTACTACAAAGGGCCTGCCCTCCAAAAGATTATTCTGGGTTTTCTTGGCCCCCCTCTCGTACTAACCTGTGGATATACATATATCTATAAACATTTCCATATGTAACTATACATTAAGCTAAACACGAGTTCATGCCAATGTCTCCAACGCTAAACAATTACCAAGTGGATTATTTGTAGCCTCTTCCTGCTGCTTCCTTGTAACCCCCACTACAACAGTGAGAAACCTGGCTTCTACCAACAGCCACCACCCATTTCCTTAATTGTTCAATTCCACTATATATGTATAACGATTTCAGAAGTATTAACCCAGACCCTGTTCCCCATGGGATACAACTTCATCAATGAGAGTCAGAGCTTATGTATAGTCCCTTTTACCTAAAGTAAATAAAGTAAGCCTAGTCTTACAGGTACCACTCATTTCCAGAGTTACTCAGGTAGGCACCTTATTTCTCTACTCCCTTTAGTGAGATTGATTCATATATTTGTAATACATTTAGACTATTTTGCCACATTTTGCATTTCATCCTGAAATCTCTGACCTCCTAAATGAGTTTTTAAAAATATGTATGCATTAAGACCCACTCTTTCTGCTGTAAAGTTTTATGGGTTTTGACAAATGCTTAATGTCTTATACTCACTATTACTGTATACTCACCACCCTCAATAGGCCCAGTCCTTCACCTATTCAACCTTCATGTCAGTTTCCTGCTCCCTAGAGTCAACCACTATCAACCATTGATCTTATCAACTCTCTAGTTTTGCCTTTTCCAGAATGTCATATAACCAGACTCATATAGCATTTTCATACTGACTTCTTTATCTTGACAATTTGCATTTAAGATTCATCCATGACATCACAGTTCATTTCTTTTTACTAAATAATATTCTATTGTATGGATTTATCCATCCACCTACTGAAGGACATCTTGGCTGCTTCTAGTTTTGGCAATTATTAATAAAGCTGCTATAAACATTTGCATGCAGGTGTTGTCTCAGCAGAAGTTTTCCAAATAGTTGGGCAAACACCTAGAAGCATGACTGCTGATTTGTATGGTAAGACTATATTTGGTTTTCTAAGTAACTTCCAAAATGGCTGTACCATTTTGCATCCCACCAGCAATGAATGTGAGTTCCTGTTGCTCCACATCCTTGCCAGAATTTGGTCAGGTCAGTGTTTTGGATTTTAGCCATTATAATTGGTGGGGGGGGTTACCTCATTATTATTTTAATTTGCAATTCCCTAATAATACATGATCTTGAACATCTTTTTAAATGCTTATTTGCCACCTGTTTATCATCTTTGACTAGCTGTCTCCATAGATCTTTTGCCTTTTTTTTTCCTCCCGAGTTGGAGTCTCACTCCATTGCCCAGGCTGGAGTGCAGTGGCATAATCATGGTCACCCCAGCATCGACCTGTTGGGCTCAGGCAATCCTTTCACCTCAGCCTTCCAAGTAGCCTGAACTACAGGCATGCACTACTATGCCCAGCTAATTTTTATTTATCATAGAGATGAGGTCTTACCAAGTTGCCCAGGCTGCTCTTGAATCCATGGGCTCAGGCACTCTCTTCACCTCGGCCTCCCAAAGTGCTGGGATTATAGGCTTGAGCCACCATGCCCTGCCTCTTTTGTTCATTTTTAAATTGGGTTTACTCTTTTCTTACTATTTTGAGTTTTAAGAGTTTTTTGGATTTAAGTGCCATATACGTGTTTTATAAATATTTTCTCACTGTCTGTAGTCTGTCTTTTCATTCTCTTAACAGTGTCTTTCACAGAACAGAGTTTTGTGTTTTTCACAGAACTAAGTTCCAACCTATCATTTTTTACTTTCATAAGATAGTATTGATGCTATATGTTAAAACTTACCACCAAAACCCAGAGCATACAGATTTTCTTCTATGTTTTCCTCAATAACTTTTAGTTTAGTGTTTTACATTTAAATCTATGATCCATTTTGAGTTAGTTACCGTATAAATTATAAGGTCTGTGTCTAGGCTCGTTGTTTTGCATATGAGCATCCAATTGTTCCAGCACCATTTATGAATGAAAAGACCATCCTTTCTCCATTTGTTCTTTTGTTAAAGATTGGTTGACTATATTTGTGTGGATTGATTTGGAACTCTCTATTCTGTGAACCCAAGAAAATCCAGAATTTATAGATAAAAAATTGTGTATTTGTTCTTACATGTTTAAACTTCAGTCACCTTCAAGGTCCTCTCCATTTGATGCAATACAACTATTGAGATACTTTTTCCACTGCTCAAACTAGTTTTTGAAATTTGATGCATTTTAGTGCTTCTGCTGTTTTTTGTTTCACCTCTTCCACATCAGCAAAATGTTTCCCTTTGAGGACTTTTTTCATCTGGGGAAACAACAACAAAAAAAGTCACTCAGGGTGAGACTGGCTGAATAGGGTGGGTGGGAGACAAGGGTTATGCCATTTTTAGTCAAAACTGCTGAACATTTAGCTCAGTGTCAGTAGATATGCTCATAAATCATCCATCAAAACTCCCTGAAAGAATCTCCAAAAAAAATTCCAATGAGGCTGAATGCAGTTTCTCACAACAACACTAGATGGTACACTGATGCCAATAGGTTCAGAAAACACCTAGCAAGGGAAGCCTGTGCTACAATGAGCCTGCCCTCCAAAAAACAGTCCCAGTTTTTCCCCCCTTGTATATGTCCATTTTTCACCAATACTACAGTGTTTTCATTACTGTGGGCTTATAGTAAAGCCTTGAAATCAGGTAGTTTGAATTATTCAATTTTGTCCATTTTCTTCAGTATTCTATTGGCTATTCTAGGTCTCTAGCTTTCCTTATAAATTTATAATTAGTTTGATATCATCAAAAATCTTGCTGGGATTTCGATCAGGACTGTGTTGAATCTACAGATCAAATTGGCAAAGAACTGACAACACAACAATATTGAGTCTTTCAATCCACGAACACAGAGTATCTCACCATTTATTTAAATCTTCTTTGATCAGTGCTTTGTAGTTTTCTTCCTATAGATCCTGTATATATATTTTTAGATTTTCACCAAAATATTTCATTTTGTGGGATACTATTGTGAATAGGATTAAAAGGTTTAAGAACAACTTTCAAATACAAATCATCTAACCTACTTGGACTTGGGGTTCCTTATCTGTACAATGTATATAATTCCTGCACGCCCTACTCTAAAGGGTAAAAAGATGAATTGACAATATATGGAAAAATTGTTTACAAACTGGAAAACACTAAACAAATACAAGGATCATTAAGTCCATTATCCTCCATATAACAGTGAGGAAACTTAACTCCAGAGAAATTAAGTCGCTTGACAAAATTTTATTAGGGGCATACAACAATTGAAAATGCAAATAGAAGAGTTGAAGGAAATTAAAGAAACAAAATTGGCCAGAGGGGAAGACCCATAAAGAAGGGTAGGAGGGTAGTCAGAACCAGAGTTTGAACTGAATTATATATATAATAAGTAGCCACTAAAAGTTCCTGACCAGTATAAAGGAAAAGAAAATTACTATAAAGTTTTCTGGAAATTAATTTAATTGTTGAGTAGGGTAGAATAAAATAGAGACTAGGCAGAATATAGAGAGAACAGTACAATCTCCCTGCATACAGTTATCCCTCAGTATCTGTGGGGGAATGGTTCCAGGATCCTTGCCAACACCAAAACCCACAGAGGCTCAAGTCCCTTATATAAAATAAATATAGTATTTGTATATAACCTATGCACATCCTCTCATATACCTTAAGTCATCTCTAGATTATTTATAATACCTACAATAATTTAAATGCTATGCAAATTACTGTGATACTATATTTTTATTGTTGCATTTAAAAAAAATTTTTCAAATATTTTAAGTCTGTGGTTAGTTGAGTCTGCGGATGTGAAACCACAGATCCAGAGGGTCGACTATGATGGATTAGGATCTTGGTAAGAATTTTAGATCATGAAAGGAAGTTAGAAATAATCTAACACCTTCTTTTTATATGCGTCATCAGTTTATTTCACTAGCAAAGATGAATACATATGGCACCACTTGCTTTGATCTCCTTGTAATGGCGATTGACATGTGCATCTTTGCTTAGCCATTTCTCTTTTGGTTCTAAGTTTTTAAAAGTATTTTAAGAAAGGTGATGGAAAACAAGTAACTAGTTAGGAAGAGTTTATAGGAGTAAGATAAGTCATCAATAAGATCTCTTAAACAATTCAAGTCTAGATCTGCCCTTGGACTTAACTCCGGAAATTCTGAGAAAACCTTTTGTTCTTTTATATTAATAACATTTACATTGTTTTTCAAAAATTATTTGGTTTATCTGCATACACGCTATTTCCTGGGTAAGGCAGCTAGAAAAATCTGACAATAGACACAGCATACTTTCCTATGCCATTTAGAACTGAAGTGCATTTCTGGATCCAGAAAAATAATAGTTATGATCATTTGAAATCCCAGGAAATGGCTGTGTGATAGAATTTGGCATTTACATTTTGAACTGCTGAATCATTCCTTTTATAGACTGGCTGAAAGTTATTTTGTCTCTCTGGCATTTTCTTATATCTCAGCTGCTTTCCTCTGTCATCGAGGCTCAGTTTCAAGGTTGAAATACATTATGATAATCACAGTCAACCAAAAGCATCCCAATTCCAAACTCTCCATAACTTCATGCTTTTCCCATCAATTTCACTTCAGTTAAAAGGCCAGTTAAAGCAAGAATGTATGAATAAATCTAAGCTTACAAGTTCTATTGCTAACATTACCTCACAGGATAAGGCTTTTTATTAAATTTGCCATCTTCACACTATATTATACATTATAAAGATGGCATGTACATAAACATCTTCAGAAATTAAGTGACTCCTCTCCAGAAAGCCGAACTTTATGAAGTAAAGGTTCTACATGCTTTAGCTAAATAAATTATTAGCCATATTCTCTGCCAAATACTTCCATTACTTCATATTTCTTCAATCACTTCTCTCTCAAAGCCAATGAAGAAAAATAACAAATGGATATATATATTATTTTTATTATTAAGCCATAGCTAACATTCATGAATTTTTCAGCTAGAGCTTCAGGAAAGAAAACATGACTAATAGCCAAGCCCAGTCCCAGGTCTAATGCTTATGTATTGACATTAAGCACATCATAGCTAACTTGGGCTTTGGTTTCTTTGTGTGTAAAATGAGGCATCTGGACATAATGATTGGTAAATTGTCTTAAATATGTGTCAACAATCCAACCCTTTTAACTTCTAATGCTGACAGGGTCCTTTTGAAAACATTACCAGAATAAAGGATCTACAAACATCTGTGTTAATAAAATGCTAGAATCATCACAAAAGTCTTCTCTTAGATTCGACACTAACCAGTTTTCCTTTGCCTTGGCTCAAGAACAGCCATGCCAATTACCTCTTTGCATACAATTTCCTCTCCATGCATTTCAAGTAGACTATGAACACCTTCCTTGTTTGTCCTTGTAAGAGGAATTATACAGAGTCCATTGCATTGTGCATTTTAGCTGTTGCATGTATTGTGCCATCTCAACAGAAGGGGGACAACTTGGAAAGGGTCTGGCAAATAGTCCAGTTACTGGAAAAGGAAACCTTGTTCTCTTTGATCCTGCTCTCAACTTTTGAGTATACAAGCCTGAAATATTTAGTTTGTAAACTCTGAGGGGGAAGACTGAGTCTTCTTATTTGGCTATAGCCCTCATAATACTTAGCAAGTATTAGGAATATACTAGCTGCTTAATAGGAAATGAACAAAAAGTTTAAAATTTAGGAATTAGCATGGCCCAATTTAATTTTTCAGGTTTACACACAGGTATTCAGCAGAATGAATATTTTAAAATAGCTATTTTAACTAGGCTTTCATCTGATAAACTTTAAAGCTTAAAGTACTGGAAAGAGCACAGGCACAACCAGGCACACTTGTGTGACTCTCTCTGAGCTTCCACATCCTCAATCATAAAACCAGAACCAACTTAGTTTCAGGGTTGCTATAACGATTAAAGTTTATGCACAGAAAGCAGCTGTTAGTCCATGCCCCATGGTAGATGCTCAATAAACATATGGCATTATCATGTGACTTATTCCTCAGTATAACTTCAGATTTAATAGAGATAACACTTTTTTCTCCTTGCTTCACTTTCAATATACACCTCATTTGTATTTAAGTCCCTTCTGATCACATTCCAGTTAATAAATTTTAGTTATGTATGTGTCTCCCAAATGTCAGCTTCATTACAATTTCTATTAGGAGGAAAGCCTTCCATACTTTAACAGTAGAGAAAAATCAGTTTTGATATTTCATTGCTTTTCTGAAGTCCTGGAACAGCAATAATATTTATGACACTGAGCACTGAGGTTTACGAAGCACTAAATAGCTTTTGTGGCTGATTAAGCATCTCTGTTTCACTTCACGTACTCCAGTACTATAGGCATTACCCCTTAATTAAATGCTTGCTTATGTAACACAAGGACCTTTCCTGGTGCTGCACCTTTCAACAAATGTTACAATAAGGGGGAAGAAAAAACAAGCTAAATTATTGGAGGACATGCTGTTAATAATGAGACTTGTGCTCAAGATGGGTCAATAAGATAACATCATATAGAGGTTGTTTAAAATACAAAGTCAAAAAAAAAGGGTAGAAAAACGTTGTCCTTCGGAAAGATATCAATTCCATTTCATATATCTGAGTTTCAGAAGTACAAGTAATGCCACAAACATCAGGAAAAGGGAGAAGAATATTTCTTTTTCAGTTTTTGCTGAAAATAAAATAATTAGTTATAAAGTCATATTATAACTTTAACTTGATATTAGTATTTTATCACTTGAGGGGCAAAAGACCACAAAGGCACAATTTTGTGTCATTACCAAAGATGAAGGTATCCTACTCATTTATGAGGGTTTTATTCCAGAGTGAGATAAAGGAAAAGTTAAAGGAAAAATCTTAGAAATCCTGACAAATTACCCTCAGGGCTTAGAAGTTCATGGAAAGTTCAGCTGCCACCAGTACTTCTGGCTCTCCCAATTCAACTCGCAAGTGGTAAATCTGTACTTGGGCACAGCTACGGGGAAAGACACATAAAGGCTGACACAAGTGATAATGCATGATAGAACGTGCATTTTTCAGCAAGGAAAAATAAACACCTTTACAGCTCCAGAAAAATAATAATCTATATGTTGTGGTGGCAAAATGTTGAATACATTATATTTATAAAACTAAGCAGCTGATCACAGATTGAAAATGATCGTCCTATGCAAACGCGATGGTAACAAAGGGTAGGAAGCAGTGGCACACAAGCGAAATCATCCCCATACCAGTTTCTATCACACAGCTTTCTCTATCCCCACTCCTTATTTAATCCACCAAAAAGCCTAAATAAATAGTTTTTTCTGATTTGTGAGCTAAACAAATAGTATTTCATAATTATTAAACTAATTCACTGTTGTACAGTATTTGTTTGTCATAAAACCTATTAGCTTGTTTTATATACAATTACCTTTATTATTTATACCAGTGGAAAAGAACATAGTGGTGAGTTAAACGTTCAAACAATCAAAATTTTATATTTCCAAATAAGATGATAAAACAACTTTAAGCCATAACATATGAGAAACTGAGGCTATTGTGGTTCCTGGAGAAAAACTACTTAGGGAAGACATGGTAGCTGTCTTCAAATATGTGAGTTGTCATTCCACAACTAGTGCTAAGAACTAAGGCCAGTGGATGAAAGCTGTCCAGAGGCAGTTTTCAGTTTACTATATGGAAGGCAACCTAGTGCATATGGGTGGCAGAGAACACACAGAAACCAAGTGACACTGACTAGAGCTGGTTGGATTAAAATTTAACAACTTGAATGCTTCTCTATAACTTGTAATATATGTTTAAACTTTTATTACTAGATTTTTTTCCCAATTCACATAGTCATACAAAAGTTCTAACTGTAAAATTTACGTCTGGGGTCCCTGAGTCACTCCTTTTGCAAGTCTCTTATTTTATTTTTCTGAATAAGATAAACAATTGCTTTCTCTACAGGTTTCTTACCAAAATACAAAAAATAAAACAAAGAAACCAAAACTAAAAATTGGAGAAAAAATGGCTTGGGCTGTAAAAAAGAAAAGCTTTCTAGGGTGCTGACCAGAACTGCATTTAAAGAGTTGACCATGAAATCAGGACAGGAATCTAACAGGATGAGTGAAATGAGCAGTTGTAAACGAGAGAATGTTTCAAGAAGGGTGGATGCGGAATACCAACTTTTAAAGACAAGGGCTATAATCAGCATTGAAAATTAAATGCCACTATATGCTCTTCAACTTACCCAACTATACAGGTTTATGCAAAAGATAAGGTAGTAAAACATATAACAAAGGGGTCTGACCTAGACCTGTCTTGGGCTAACCTGAAGAAGTGTTGAGATCTGAAGGGTGAAATCTAAATAATAACATGTGCAAAGGTCCTGAGATAGAGAAACATGGTGTTTTTAGAGAACTAAAATAAAACAAACAAGACTTGAGAAGTAAGTAAGCAAGAACAAACCTATGCAGGACATTTTAGGTTTTAGTTTGGAGCCTCAGATCATTAGGAAACCAATGTTTTTTAAACACAGGGCCTTAATGATGGGATCTGTCATTTGAAAAGATCACTGGATACTGGACAAAGAACAGATTTTACAGGTTATCAAAGTAGGTGTAGAGAAACCATTTAAACAGGCTATTGTGACAGTAACCTAGAACAAAATGGTGGTAATGGAGATGGAGGGTAGATGAGTTCAAGAGGTATTTCCAAGTGATAACGGTCAGTTTTATGTGATAACCGAAGTTGACTATAGGAATCTTTGAGAGATGGGTTGAGAATTTAGAAAAGTCCTCTGAAAGACCAGCTCTGAGTCTTAGAGAACTAAAAGGCATAGGGAGTAGTAAGAAGTTCAGGCTTGAGGAAATGTTCTGAGAGAGATGAGGACTTAGAAAACTCAAGACAGAAGTTGCTAAATGTTTGGAATGAAATCTGGGCTGTGTCTAGTGGGATGGATTCTTGAGGGGACATTGCCATAAGAGGGAGCTGGATAGCCAGGCAAAGTCAGATCCTGAAAGGCTTTCAAGGGGAAAAAATGTGAATTTTACACTAGAGACTAAACTGAGCCAATGTATAGTTTTACTGAGGAAAGAAACAAGATTTGAATCTGCTTTGAGAAAGACTGCTTAGCCAGTAGTGTGGGAAGGAAGGAATACGGGGGACAGGGAGACCAGGTATGAAGAGCTGTATGATCTATATGAGAAGAACATAAATTCTTCAGTATTAGTAGGGTAGTAAAGGATATAAAGAAATTGGGACAAGAAGAATTTACAAGGTAGGAAAAACAGGGCATGATAACCATGTAGATGCAGGGGGGTAGAGAAAAGGAAGGGACTAGGACTATTCTCAGGATTCTGTTTTGGAACTAGGTCAAGAGTGAAACCTTTTGCTAATACAGGGAATACAGTAAAAGAAATATATTAAAGCAACAGATGATGGGTAACTGTAACCAAGTAAATGACAAATATTACTACATTCCATTTTTAATTACAGTTAATTACTTATGAAATTATAATTATAATTACTTATATAATTATCCTATTCTGCTCATCATTATCAAATCTGGTTTCAAAGAATGCCAGTATAATACAAATAGAGTTCTTTTCTTTGTGCTCCATGTTATGGAGCCTTACACATAGTAGAGCCTCATCTAAGGTGATACCTGAGTTGGCTAAGACTATGTGCTGGGCTGCAATTACAGAAAAGTCAAGTAACACCATTTTAAACACACAGGAGTTCATTTTCAGGCTACAAGAAGCCTGGAGTTGAGGAGACCAAGGATGGTTCAACTGCAGGTTAGCAATGACATCACAGAACAAAGGTCCTTCTGCCTCCCTCCTGTGCATTCTCTTGAAATTGTTTTCATACTCTTGCTGAACCTCCTGCATTAATTCCATACTTCTGGCAGAAAGAAAGCTGAAGGCCTCAATATATCTTCCCCCCCCCCACCCCGTTTTCATTTGCGATTATGGAAAGAAAGCCCTTCCCAGCAGACTTATACTTACATCTCCCTGGCCAGCCTTGTCACAGGGCCAACCATGCCCAGCCTATTTATTCAATTATTTATGTTGGCATGAACTCACAGAAATTCTGAAAGATGTCTGAGGGAGAAGGAAGGGAGGGAAAAGAAATGGATACTGAATAAGCCAACACACAATTGATATGGCAGAATTTATATTTGGTTGATCAGAAGTCTTTAAGAAGGGGACGGGGAACTGAAACCAAAAAAATTACTAAGGAAAAAATAAGATAACATCCAGATCTTGATTTCTAACACCACACTCCAAGAAAAGAATGCAAGACTCCTCAAAAAAATGTTTGATTACAGGGCTGTGGCAGGAAATACACAAGATAAACCTGGAGTATTTTGTAGTGTCAGAAAATAAGAAGATGCTTAAACACATACACACACAAAACCTTATTGATGTAGGTATGTCAAATGGGCACAGGAGGCAACCGAAAGAGCTTCCAACGGCCAAAGCTGGAACAACACGAGCAATACAATAATGTAATAATAGTAAATTAAAACCCAAAGTATAAAATCACTGTGAGTTCATGCCAATATAAATAACTGAATAGGCCGGGCTTGGTAGCTCAGCCTGTAATCCCAGCACTTTGGGAGCCCGAGGTGAGTGGATTGCCTGAGCCTGCGGGTTCGAGACCTGCCTGAGCAACTTGGCGAGCCCTCATCTCTACAGTAAATAAAAAATTAGCCGGGCATCGTAGTGCACGCCTATAGTTCCAGCTACTTGAAAGACTGAGGTGGAAGGATCACCGGAGTCCAGCAGGTGGAGGTTGCAGTGGCCGGGAGCGGCCACTGCACTCCAGTCTGGATGATAGAGTGAGACTTCAACTCAAAAAAAATAAAATAAAATAAAAAATAAATAAATAAGTAGGCTGGGCACAGTGGCTCACACCTATAATCCTAGCACTTTGGGAGGCCAAGGTGAGAAGACTGCTTGAGTTCAGGAATTTGAGACCAGCCTAGGCAACACAGTGAGACCTCATCTCTTCAAAAAGCAAAAAAATTAGCCGGGCATAATGATGCATGCCTACAGTTCCAGTTACTCAGGAGTCTGAGGAGGAAGGATCACTAGAGCCCAGAAGGTTGAGACTGCAGTGAGCTGTGATCACGTTACTGCACTCCAGTCTGGGCAACAGAGTGAGTCCCTGACACACACACACACACAAATTCAATAGCTATCTGCAATGCCACTATAGTATAAACATGTGTCCGTGAGCATGTGGATTCACGTACTTTATGGGTTTACAGCTTTTCTTTAGTTAAATGATAAGTATGTTGTCACTGTAGAAAAATTAGAATACAGATTTTAAAATACAGATTTTAAAAACTTCTGGCAAGATAGGATTAAGATGGCCAATATGAGGCAGCTACAGTGAGTTTCTCCTACAGAATAAACCAAGAAAGAGTTTCTTCAGTACCCAGAGAGGAACAGGACCAACAACTCACCAAAGGAGTAATAATAACCACTTAGAGCAAAGAAGAAGAAAAAATAGTGCACTGACCTGGGCTGGAACTGGCCAGACTCTTGCCTGCACCAAATAGTCCACCATAACCTCCAGATGCAGCGAGGAAGGTAAGTGAGCGTAATTCAGGAGTTCTGACTCCAGACCCTCAGAGGAAACTGCCTTACCTACAGCCCATGCTCTGCCATAGAGTGGTGCAAAAAAAAGCCTTGAACAGCACCAGCTGCCATTTCCCAGGAACTCAGCCCTTGCAGATGGAGTAGATGCTTTCCAGTCAGCCTGGGAGGGGATGGCCCCAAGGGCAAACTCCACAGGCACAGATAGTTCCTGATTTGGGGGGCTGTTAGAGAACACCCGAAGCCCTGAGGCCAGCTAACTTGACAGTCAGATTACAGACTGCCTGAGGCCAAGGCAGGAGTCAGGTGGGATTCACTGCCACAGCAACCTCACTCCCTGTGTAAACTCTTCTGTGCCCCCTTGAAACAACAGCATTACTCCAGTGGCTTAGGACTTCTCCCTAATCTCTCCCCCAGCAGCCAAAAGTGCATGCTTGTGAAGGCTCAAAATAGAGAATTTGGGAAATCCTGAGTCCCACCCTCAGACTAGACTGACTGGGCACTTCCTTGGAGCAACACTTGCCTAGGAGAAACCCTACAACCACCATCCCATCTGGCTTTGTCTCACAAACACCACTACCTGGCCAGAAGTCAACAGTATAGACTACCATATTGGATATAATATTTTAGCTTTGGGAAAGACCTGATACCAAACCCCAGAAAACACCACTTTCCAAGCCCTCTAGTCACTCAGGACACTATGTGCCAGTGCAGGTACCCAGCACAGGACTGCTACAGATGGCAATTGAGAAACTCACCACACCAAGGCTATATGTAACCAAGGGAACCCTACAGTGTCTACATCAGCCCCTTGCCAACCTCAAATAAGAATAGTCTACCAATATAAAAAGGAACCAGAAAAATAATTCTGACAATATAAAAAAACAGAGTTCCCTAACACCACAAAAAGACCACACCAACTCTTCAGCAAATTTTTGAAATCCTAGACATAAAATTTAAAAAGTCAATTATAAAATTGATCAGTGAACTTCAGAAGACTCCTGGACTTGATAAAGGAATTTGGTAAAGTTTCAGGATGCAAAATCAGCACACACAAATCAGTAACACCGCTATACAACAATAACAACCAAGCTGAGAATCAAGTCCAAAACTTAATTCCATTTACAATAGCAGCCAAAAAGCTAAAATATCTAGGAATATATTTAACTAAGGAGGTGAAAGATCTCTACAAGAAGAACTACAAAACTCTGATGAAAGAATTTGCAAAGGACAGAAATGGAAAAACATCCCATGTTCATGGGTTGGAAGACTCAACATTGTTAAAAATGATCATATTACCCAAGTAATCTGTAGCTTCAATACAATCTCTATCAAACTACCAATGTCATTTTTCACAGAATTAGAAAAAACAATTCTAAAATTCATATGAAACCAAAAAAGAGCCAGAATAGCCAAAGCAATTCTAAGCAAAAAGAACAAAGCTGGAGGTATCATATTACCTGACTCAAAAGTATACTACAAAGCTGTAGTAACCAAAACAGCCTAGTAGTACTGGTATAAGAGCAGACATGTGGACCGATGAAATAGAACAGGGAATCCAGAAATCAACCCAAATACCTACAACCAACTGATCTTTGACAGAGCAGACAAAAACATATACTAGGGGAAAGGACACCCTATTCAATAAAAGGTGCCGGGAAAATTAGATAGCTACATGCAGAAAAATGAAACGATCCTTTTCTCCCCCCATCTGCAACAATTAACTCAAGATGAATAAAAGACTTAAATATCAAACCTGAAACCATAAAAATCTTAGAAGAAAACCAAGAAAAATCTCTTCTGGACATCGACCTAGGCAAAGAATATGGCAAATGAAACTAAAAAATAAACAAGCAGGACTTAATTAAATTGCAAAGCTTCTGCACAGCAAAAGAAATAATCAACAGAGCAAACAGGCAACCTACAGAATGGGAGAAGATATTCGCAAACTATACATCTAACAAAGGACTAATATCAAGAATCTACTAAGAACTCAAATCAGCAAGAAAAAAGCAAATAACCCCATTAAAAAGTGGACAAATCCCATGAACAAACATCTCAAAAGAAGATATACAAATGGTCAACAAACATATGAAAAATGCTCAACATTACTCATTATCAGAGAAATGCAAATTAAAGCCACAATGAGATACCACCTTTTACCAGTCAGAATGACCATTATTAAAAAATCAAAAACAACAGAAGCTGGCATGGTTGCAGAGAAAAGGTTACACTTATACATTGTGGGTGGGAATGTAAATTAGTACAACCTCTATAGAAACCAGTATGGAGGTTTCTCAAAGAACTAAAATTAGATCTACCATTTGATCCAGCAATCCCATTACTAGGTATCAACCCTAAAGAACAGAGATCATTATATAAAAAGGACACCTGCACCCACATGTTCATAACAGCACAATTCACAAAGCAAAGATATGAAATCAACTCAAATGCCCATTGACCAATCAGTGGATAATGAAAATATGGTATATATAAACTATGGAATACTATTCAGCTATCAAAAAAGAATAAAATAATGTATTTTGCAGCTATTTGGATAAAATTGGAGAACATCATTCTAAGCAAACTAACTCAGGAACAAAAAAACCAAACACCACATGCTCTCACTTATAAGGGGGGGCTAAACTAAGGATATGCAAAGACATAGAGAATGGACACTGGAGATTTGTGAGGGAGGGGGCAAGAAGGGACCAAAAAATTACCTATTGAGTACAATATGCGCAGGTAGGGATGGTGGGTACTCTTAATGCCCAGACCAAAAACCATGTGTATCTCCCAAAGGTATTAAAAACAAAATAAAAACAAAAAACCCTAAACTTCTTCAATGCCATCACATACAAATAAGAAGACTGCCATTTTGACATACGTCTTCCAGCTATGCATGTCCGTATCTATTAACCCATGTACTGCTCCTTCATCACCCATTTCCTAATTCATACATGCACACCCTTAGACTTTACTTCAAAGTGACTTTCTCTGGGAAATCTTCCCTAGTTCCCAAAGCAGGTTAAGTGCCTATGACAGGCCCTTCCCCAGCTTGCTGTACAGCTCTTTCCTAGTGCTCATCACATTTGTAAGCAAATAATCAATTGAGAAATTAATCATTATTAACATCTGTCTTCCCACTAAAATGTAAGCTTCATGTATTATTCATCACAGGTCCTCAGCATGGTGCCTTAAACACAGCAAGCATTCAAAGGAGAGGAGCCAAAGAGATGATTGAATACTATCTGTACCCAGTGAAGTAACTACACAGTTATTAAAATCATATGCACAGCTATGGAAAAGTGTTCAAGATGTCTTAGTAAAAAAGTAAGATGCAAAACAATGTGCACAGCAAATTCCCAGTTTTCGTTTCAATGATAACAAAAGTTTACTTTGTGCATAGAAAATCAGATAGGACATACAATAAACTCTGAGTGAGTAGGAGATTTCAATAGGCTTTCCCTTTCTGGTGTAAGTATTTCTGTCATGTGTCAATTTTTAATAAGTATGCCCTATTTTATCAACAGAAAGACAAAGATAAAATATGTACTCATTATGGAAAAATTAGAAAATAAAAACAACTTCTTTTAAAAACAATCTGCTAAGTCAGTTTCATTACAGAAGACATAAGCACAGTTAACATTTTAGAACACATAAATTACATTTTAGTGTGTGTGTGTGTGTGTATATATAGATATAGATATATATATAGGATAGAGACAGGGTCTCACTTTGTTGCCTAGAATGGTCTCAAGTTCCTGGCCTCAAGCAATTCTCCTGCCTCGGCCTCCCAAAGTGCTGGTATTACACACATGAACCATTGCACCCAATCTATATTTCCTTTTAATTTGTACCCTGCATATTTATTTTTCTTTGACATGGTACAGAAAAATTTGTATTTTGACTTTGATGTCTCATCTCATCCTGACAATCACCTTCTCAGGTAGACAACCATTGGTCACCAAGAAAGTGGTCCAGAGGATGTGAATGACAAGCATGTGGTCCCAAAGTCTGGTTAAAAACAGACAAATGGGGGTCTCCTGACTCTCAGTCTTCCACTCCTCATTAGCCCTAACAGTTCAGCAATAAATTATCAAAGTTGAGATAACATATGTACTGTGTAATAACGGAATTCAAATTAAACAGCTCTACAAGTTTAATCACTTTTACAATATTTCAAAAGTTGTTCATATAGTTAGGCAACTATTGTTTGTGGTCTTGGAAGGAAAGATATCAGTAAGAGAGAAGGTAGCATAACCGTTGACATATGTAACAAGTTGGATGGATCTCATAGAAATTATGCTGGGTGAAAAAAAACCAGTCTCAAAGGTCATATACAAATGCTATATGATTCCATTTACACAGCATTCTCAAAATGACAAAATTTCAGAAACTGAGAGCAGATTAGTGGTTTCCAGGATTAGAAATTGGGAAGGGGGTATTGAGGGCAACTACAAAGGGTAGCATGAGGGAGATGTTTGTGGGTATGGAAAAGGTCTGTATCTTGATTGTGCTGGTAGTTAGATAAATCAACACAAGTAACAGATCTGCCTAGAACCACATACACACACATACATACAGAAAAATGCATGTAAAACTGGTGAAATATGAATAAGTTTTGTAGATTATGCTGTTGCCAATTTTGTGGTTTTGCTATTGTATTGTTTTTATTTTTTTGAGACAAAGTCTCGCCCTGTCACCAAGGCTGCAGTGCAGGGATGTAATCATAGTTCACTGTACCCTCAGACTCATGGGCTCAAGGGATCTTCACCCCCACAGTCTCCTGAGTAGCTGGACAACAGATGCATGCCACTATGCCCAGCTAATTTTTAAATTTTCTTTGTGGAGATGAGGTCTTGCTTTGTTGCCCAGGCTGTTCTCAAAATTGTGGCTTCAAGTGATCCACCTGCCTTGGCCCACCAAAGTGCTGGGATTATAGGCATGAGACACCAAGCTTGGTCCACTTTTCCTACTGTGATACAGTTTTGTAAGATGTTATGATTGCGATAACTGGATGAAGAGTAGACAGGATCTCTTGGTGCTGTACTAGCAATTTCCTGTGAATATTTAACTATTTTGAAATAAAGTTTTTTTGTTTTTTTTTTTTTTGAGTTGGAGTCTCACTCTGTCGCCCAGACTGGAGTGCAGTGGCCGCTCCCGGCCACCGCAGTCTCGCCTGCTGGGCTCTGGCGATCCTTTCGCCTCAGCCTTCCCAGTAGCCGGAATTACAGGCATGCGCTACCACGCCCGGCTGATTTTTTTATTTATTTATTGTAGAGATGAGGTCTCGCTGCCCAGGTGGGTCTCGAACCCGCGGGCTCAGGCAATCCACTCACCTCAGCCTCCCAAAGGCGTGGGATTACAGGCTGAGCCACCGAGCCCGGCTTGAAATAAAATTTTTAAGGGGCAAAACAGACAGGATAAATGACACAAAAATCTCATAATTTACCTTTGCCAGAAATTCTTTATCTAGTTAGGATGACATGAATGTTCAATATACAGAGCAAAACTGGATAGGAAGGAAAGTGATACTATAGGGAGATTTTCTTTTCTTTTTTTTTTGGCCACTGCATGCCCGGGCTGGAGTGCAGTGGCATGCTCATGGCCAACCCAGTGTTGACCTGCTGGGCGATCCTTCCGTCTCAGCCTTCCAAGTAGCTGGAACTACAGGCACGCACTACCATGCCTGGCTAATTTTTATTTATTTATTGTAGAGTTGAGGTCTCACCAAATTGCCCAGGCTGGTCTCAAACCCTCAAGCTCAGGAAATCCACTCACCTCAGCCTCCCAAAGTGCTGGGATTACAGGCTGAGCCACCGAGCCCAGCCACGGGGAGACTTTCTAGCAGAGCTGTCCAACACAGCTCTGGGAATGGGATCTCGGGCCAGCAGCGAGCTCCTCACTGGAGGTACCTGAACAGAGAGAATGGTTTTCTGAAAACAGATATGGTAAGAATGATTCATATTAATTTACAAATGGGACTAAGCACCTATTCTAAGTCTCCTTTATGAATTTAGCAAACATATGGCATAAGTAACACACAACCCACTCCCTCCCTTTTCAACTTGCAGCCATGTCAGATGTTAATAAATGGCACCACTCCTTCCCAAATGTCCCCTACAAGCCTCTAAATTGTGTTTCACGTAGCTACTACTCATCAGTCAGAATTGATATTTGCCTTCCTGAACTACAAGCCACCTAACAACGTGGTCAATATTCCATGAATTCTGGAGATGGCAAATACTGTAAATCCTTAACTCAAAAGTAAAGTTTGCCCAACCTTGTACTAGAACTAAGAAGTTCTAGTTCTAGGGTCCAGAGAAGACTGCCTTCAGCTGCAACCGTAATCATAATTACTATGGTATAATACTTGGAAATTTAATAGCTACTCTATCTAATGTCTTACTAGCACTTTATCACTCAAAATAAATTAGATTTACCTTTTAAACTATTCTAACAGAAAGGTAAACAGAAAAGGTAGGGAATTATTTTTGGTCTATAAGCAGTAAAATTCTGGCAAATGAAAAGTGAGCAATGATTTTCCCCAAATGTAGCTTTTTTATTTTTTAAAAAGGCATACCCAAGCACCACTTATTATTAAACTCAAGGCTTTGAATCTCTTCAGTCATCTATAAACACCTTTAATATCAAAAGTAGCAAAATTGTTGAAGAAAATCTCAAATATAAGGAAAAATAAGTATATTGAGTAATTAAAATCATTATCTCTGAAATAACCAAAGAATTCATCACTGATTTTTGAAAGTTCCTAAAGTAAAAGACAGCAAAGTACCAAAACTGGCCAGACAGGAAAACTTTATTCGACGCACAGAGAATTCTAGGATAATATGATATTAATAGGAAAGGGTGCTTGAGCTAATAGACAGACCTGGAGCAGAGAGATAAAAGGTTCTTTGAAGTGTTTTACTTTTTAATATGATTTAAGGAATGAAAAAGGATAACACGAACCACTTCAACTAGCTGACATATGTAATATAAACATTGGTTGTAGACCACTGTTTGCTAACTTTGTGCATTATCAATCCCTCTCAAAGGGTTAATTCTACCCCATCAGGATATCTGTCCTGTTATATGTCTTCTAGCACCAAAGTTATGGATGCACCCAATTAGATGAGTACAAGTTGATTTCCATTTCTGGCAGTATAGATGACCTTTTACTCTTTCTTTGTTCACTTTCTTCATTTGCAAAATGGGAAGCTGTTCATAATAAAAAATATCCTTACAGAGTCAACTACAAAGCAGAACTAACATGAGATTTTATTATAGATAACAAAATGCCTTCTTTGTAACAAAAATAGCTGTATGCTTTATTAAGTGCCTTGGTTTTTCTCTTGTTAATAATCATTGAAATTGCTAATACGTGATGTAAAAGTAAGAAGTTTCTGAAAGATTCTCCTAGGCAGTATTGGCTGCCTCCCACAGTCATCAATGACTTTTGGCCTTGTGACTCTAGTTTCTCTTTATTCCCTAGTGTCTTGGCTACCAAAAAACTCTGGCCTTGGTCTCTCTTTATTGCCTAGTGTCACTGTTACCCATAGAAATCACTTGGTACAGAATTCAATAATAAAATGGCTATCCCCACCACACTGTAATTATTTATATATAGTGTTGTCTCCTCCAACGATCTCCTCAAGAATAAAATACTCTGTCATAAATCTCTGGTGTTGGTCATGATGCTTACACATAGTAGGCCCTGGAGAAATGTTTATTAAAATATTTAATAATCACTGCAAAACCTTCTAGAGAGAAACAATCCCACTGTTTACTAGAAATTTATTTGTAAGTTTTTCTAGACAAAATAAAATAGAATATCAACACCAACAATTTGTGCTTTGCCTCTGCAGTTCACTGTTTTTCATAGCTGGGAGTTAAATGGCCTTATCCAGATCAGCTAGTTGAGCCTCTCATTTCTTTGTGCCTAAGTTTAAGACTTTGGAGTCAGACAGTGAGATCCTCAGGGCAGGAATCATGTCTTATTTATCTCTGTACTCTTAGTACCTAGTAATGGAATATGGGCTCAATAAATGCTGAGTAAATGCATTATTAAATCAATCCACAATTGCATTTTTCATACTGACTAAAAGTATTTTTAATATTGGACCCATAATCCATGTAGAAAAATCCTGAAATAGTTGTCCCGGTAGTGTTTGTACAGTAATTTGACGCAGAACAGTGATGTATCAAACTGAATTTGATAAATACACTAAAATCTAAAGATAATATGGGGGGGAAATAAAAACCAAAACCCAGCTAAAATACATTCTCTGAAAAGCTTTCCCTTAGTGTGATCAAGGCAAATAGATGGAGCTGAGCTGTCAAGCACGTGTATGTAGAAAGGATAAATGAGCAGTGATAGGGCCACAGAGAAGCCAGAAGCTGTTAACCTCCTTGCAAAGTCTCCATTTTCATGGCAAATTAAAGCTCCCAAGAGGAAGTATTACCTTTCTATTTTGGAACTGATTTTTAAAAGATGTTTGTGAGGTCTTGGGATTTACTTTCTCTCTAGAACATACAAACAAAATTTTCTCAGCTTATATATTAAGTGATGGTTTTTCTAGCAAGGCTCTGAAAAACCAGCTGTGCCCTGCCCACTGCTTTCTTATACCTCTCCCTTCCCGTGACTAAGATCTTTTGATATTAATTTAGGTCATCCTGAAACACAATCAACATACATTTTAGTTACACTATGTGAAGACAGATTGAAGAATGGACTAAGAATGAGTCAAGATTTAAAAAGTAGATACAATTATAAGTAGCCATATGAATATAATGGAGAATTGGTACAAATTCTAATTAAAAAAAAATAACAGTCGACTAATCTAACTTCTATAGTTTAGAGTCTAACATTACATAGTTTGAATTTGTTTATCAAAGATGTTCTAAACTGTAAGAGAAATCTGATCTCAAAATATTCTCCATAGGCTATATGCAATAAAAGCTTCCTATTAGCCAAGTCTTTTCAGTCATCTATCTTCAACACTTACCATCCTGCTCCTCCTCCCCTGCTCCCTCAACATACAGATTTATCTTTGGATTTTAGAGAATGAAATAATAATGAAAGTTCAGTGATCTATGAACTTTGATAAAGGAGACCCTCAAAAACATCATTAACAAACACATCCAACTACTCTCTTGCAATGACAACCCATAACATTTTGAGTTTTGATAATCTTTCAAACAGATAAGTAAAACAACTTTTAAATTAGAAGAAAGAAAAGAAGAGAATATATCTCCAAAAGATACAGAAATGCCAGAATCATTTTAAAACAAGGTTATACCCACTTTATAAGAATGAAAATCTGTATTTTCTACTGCCATAAATGAAAAATGGGCTGAAAAGCTCTGCTCTGACAACACCTCCCCTTACTTCAGTCTGCAAGTTGTGTCTGATGATGGCATTCTCTTAACACAGGGAATATTTCTGTCATCACAGAAACTGCCTGACTTGCAATCTAAGAGAAACAAAAATCATTTTTGGCTCCTAGATCCAATAACCTAGCGGTGTTGGAAGGACAACTCTAAGACGTTAAGATGGTTCTGAAACTGATAGCCTCTCATTTTCCACCAATGCAGAATCATTCAGGGTCTATACTTGTGATGCTACCTTGTTTAGGCAGCCACTTGATGTGTGTGATATACAAGAAAAAAAATTACTGGTGACAAATGAGCTCATACTACAGGAAGGCAGATAGAAGAAAAGCTCTTTTATGTACTGTGTTTTTAAAATCCTCAGAAATTAAGTTTGGTAAGGCCAAATAATCCCAATAGGGCCCAGTATTATTGGCCTCACGTAAACATATTCAACAACAAACTACATCCAAAAATACTTATCAGAACATGATATCTATCATTTGAAGCAAGACTTCAGTATGTACAAAGAAAATCAAAATTTGTGATTCAGCTGTTTTCCATAGTAATTAAAAATACCACTGGACAAATTGTACTTTAAAAACCATAAATAACTAACCCAGGTTTTAGAAAGAATAGCCAAAGATTTTCTTACTAAAAAGTGCTCCCAATTACCAACATAGTAAATGGTATATTGATGTTTTAACAACCACAAAATCAAACGTTTGGACATTAGGTTAAACTGATCTCTCCACTCATCAGATTACTGTTCTAAACTAAGTAATTAAGCCCTAGTTGGGACAAGGGTAAATTCAGCCCTTTGCACTTGGAGACATCTCACCGATCACCTACCAGCAACTCAGCTGTACTTTTTTACAAAATAGCGAAAAACGAATCACTTCATATTAAATAGTATAGCATCGGAAGAAATTATTTTATTGTAATTATATTTGGCTCATAATGGAATTATGGACATTGAGGAATTTACTTAAGACAAAAAAATCAAAATTTTATATCTTAAATTTTTCTAATGTGTGGTAACGTGTGAAACAGTCACCAACAAGCATTGCAAGTTCATTGACACATATTGTGCAATAATAATTTGTTTGACATCTTCCACCTGGTGTTTTTCTATTCAAGCAGACAATGCAGTCTTGTTTTCTTCCTCCCACATTAGTAATATGTAATTCATTGTCCAGTCTGCTGTACAAAGATGATGTGGAAGGACACGCTTCTGATTCCTGAAAAGCACTTCTCAACTGATCAATCAGAAGCTTGACAAATTTCAAATGGGATATAGGTTTTTCATTGTTTTTGAATGGAAAACTTCAAGGAAACATGCATTTTTGAAAAATTTGCACTTGCATAAGTTTGTCCTGTATCATCACCAGCAATCTCTTTATGTTCCCTGAGAGGAGACATCCACGTAGTTTGCTAGATGTATGATATCCTCTCAGAGGGAACATTCAGGTGCAAAGTGTTAAACTGAAACTGGCCAGCTAAATAAATAATCCAATAAATCCTAAATAGGGTAGCATCACAAATATAGACCCTGAATGATTCTGCATTGGTGGAAAATGAGAGGCTATCAGTTTCAGAACCATCTTAATGTCTTAGAGTTGTCCTTCCAACAACTCTTTTCTTTTTAACAGAAAAGAAAAACTAGGTATATATTATTGTTGGATTCTTTTATGTGAACCCTAAAAAACTATAACACTCTACCATATGTAAACCAAAAAATTCATACATATACTAGGTTTTCCTGTTGATATAATTAGAGTAATTTAAAAAGACTGTTTAAGGGGAGAAATGCAATATTATTACAAAAGACAAAATAATTAAAATTAAGGACAATACTTACACTTTGAAGACTTAATAATGAACTGATAAGCACATTATGGAAGAAGAAGAGAAAAGAGAAAAAACACCTTGGTCAAAGCACCCTCAAACAGTAACAGTGCACACTGATTTCAAGGATGCTTCAATATCACAAATAACAGCAATAGCTTAGCTCCCTCATAGCGTCTTAACGACCACTACTCTGCAGTCCCAAAGGAGATGACTCTAATCTGATAATGGAACCTTCACTCTCCAGTAACATGGCAAAAGATCACTTTACAATATACCACATGGGTTTTAATCCACTGATTGGCCCATTAGTACATAAACATTTTTAAAAAGCTTACCTAATATGATCCTCAATTTCCGCCTCAATAGGAATAAAAGTGTATCTACCTTACACAGTTGTGGTGATTAGAGACAATGTACACAAAACTTCTAGCATAGGCATCTTGCACAGGATATCTAGCAAAATTACATATTTTGAATATACTTCAAAATTGCACAATAAACATCTTTAAAGAGAATGAAAAAAGCAAGACCTCAATTGAAATCTGTTGTCACATGGACCAAATTTAGTAACTGACATTCTTTTCATTTGCCATTAAAGGTACCCTTTATAAAAATAACCTTAAATTGTAACAAAATTACTCAAGTTTCTATCCAATGAAGAAGATAAATTTAAAATATAAAATGAGGGTAATAGAAGGAAGTAATATTTACTGGTTGCCTATCATACACTAGGCATACTGCTAAAGGCACACCACAAGAAATCTACAATGTAGGTAGTTTACTAATGAGGAAACAGGTTCTGACAGCTAGTTATGCAGGTATTGAGAGACAGTGTCCAGATTCAACTGGGTCTCTAGGAAGACAAATCTATTTTCTTTCCATGTTGCCACACACAATTCATAGAAAAATAATTGAAAAATTCAGAAAGCATAAACATTATAGACAAGATAGTTGTTTTAAAGCGAAGGAATTATTTTCATTGAAACATTCAGGAAGCAACAACAAACACGTCAGTTCTGGATCAGTGGAAAATGGAAGTGAAAACTTACATGCCAATTAGGTAAACGAAGAAAAAAGTCAAACATGGTAAAACATTATTTGCCATACAGGTTGCTTAGTAGGTACAGAAATATACAGAAGGCATAGAAAGCTTAAGTTACAAAAATAGATTATGTATTAAATTTCTTCATAATCTACAATGTAAGATATTTCTCTTTTTATGAAAAAGAAATTACATTTGTTTTTAATTAATGAACTAAGATACAACTGACAGGCCATGAAGTAATTTTGCTGTTTCTAAAGCAAGTCCCACTGCAAACTTGTAATTTTCTTGTAAAGCAGAATTTGGCATCAAAATACAAAGCAAAACAAATTTTTTTTTTTTTTTTTTTTTTTGAGTTGGAGTCTCACTCTGTCACCCAGACTGGAGTGCGGTGGCCGCTCCCGGTCACCGCAGCCTCGACCTGCCGGGCTCTGGCAATCCTTCCGCCTCAGCCTTCCGAGTAGCTGGAATTACAGGCATGCGCTACCACGCCCGGCTGACTTTTTGAGTTATTGTAGAGATGAGGTCTCGCTGCCCAGGCGGGTCTCGAACCTGCAGGCTCAGGCAATCCACTCACCTCAGCCTCCCAAAGGCGCGGGATTACAGGCTGAGCCACCGAGCCCGGCAGCAAAACAAATTTTTATCTTGTCCTCTACTTGCTCCTCACATCACTTGAAGAGGTTCTCCTCAGAAGAAAAAGCCAGAATCTTCATTTTCTGACTAAGACTAGAAAATTAAACACTGCCAGTGAAAGCAAAGGATTACTATTCTTGACTAACAGAACACTGAAGTTATGCTTCTAGATAATAGAGTTTTGTTTTGTTGATTTGTTTAAGAGCTCAATCAATTCCAAATTGTCTACAGCCAAGTCTAAATTTCAGCCTGATATTTTTTCTTCTCTGCCAACCAGCATGTTCTGGACCACTAGACCTCTCATCCAACTTAGAGTGAGTTGGTTTATAAGTGTCCTAATATTTGGTGTAATCGAGGAAATCAGAAAGATATGTCAGAGAAGAAAAACCATAGAACTTCATAATGATATATTCAAATGACTTTCAGGAAATCAACAATATAACTCCCATTTATTAGCAAGGATGACCTGGACATGACCACTGTTGAACTACACTGCTGCTTTTCATTGAGTTATCCTGGATTAGTGCTGAGGTAAGACTTGTACAACAAGTAAGTCAAAGATGTCTCCTTAAAGTCCCAAATTTGTCGGTGATGTACTAAAGTGGGTTTCTAGAGTTTTCTTTACAAAGGAAAACAAGAATGAGAAGGAAAATGCTGAATACAGTCCTCTCTAGCTTGGGGGAAAACGTGTAATTTCCTTCCTCAATCAATTTCTTTTTTTTTTTTTTTGAGTTCAAGTCTCACTCTGTTGCCCAGACTGGAGTGCAGTGGGTGCTCCCAGCCACCGCAGCCTCGACCTGCTGGGCTCTGGTGATCCTTCCGCCTCAGCCTTCCAAGTAGCTGGAACTACAGGCGCGTGCTACCACACTTGGCTGATTTTTGATTTATTGTGGAGGTGAGGTCTTGCTTGCCCAGGCGGGTCTCGAACCCGCGGGCTCAGGCAGTCCACTCACCTCAGCCTCCCAAAGGCGTGGGATTACAGGCTGAGCCACCGAGCCCAGTCTTGGTTCTAATTTAAGGGTCGGGCCTACTCACTTTCTGAACCACAAATCCAAAGGAAATCCCTAACACCAAAAGAAAAAAAAAAACACCACATAATTCTTAAAATGTTAAATGCATAAAATACTTGAAAACAGGAAGAAAAATACAGTAAAAGTAGATGTCACTTTTATTCTTTTTTCCTGCTTTATAAAGTAATAATATAGTAAATCTGAAAAACACAAGTCTGTATAAAGAAAACACAAATCACTAGGAATCTTAACCAAAAAGAGATAACTGTTGACATGCCAATGTACGTATTTAATTATTTCCTGCAATGAGGGCTTCTGGATATGAGTGGCAAATCCAGACTCAAGCTACCCCTCATCACTGGTCAAGCTAGCATCATCTCTTGACAGGGTTATTACAATAGCCTCTTATCTCTATGCTTCTATTCCTGCTCCTCTCCAGGCTATTCTACATGAAACAGTCAAAAGATCTTTTAAAACATCAGTTATATTTCATCCTTCTGCTCAAAATCTTACAACGGTTTCTCATCTCATCACAGAGTAAAGGCCAAAGTGCTTACAATGGCCTATTAGACCCTTTCGTCACCCCAACCTCTGCTTCTCTTACCCCATTTTCCACGCACTCTCCCCCTAGGTTTATCTGTGCCAGAAAAACTGACCTCCATGCTCTTGCTAGAATACACATAGTTCCCTTCACCAGGAATAATCTTATTCCAGATACAAGGGAGACCCCCCCCCAAAAAAACCCTGGAATTTATTTTTTTAATTGTGTATTTATTCTTTCATGTTTAAACATTAGTCACCTTCAAAGTAGGTGCATTACATTTGCTGCAATGTACCTATTGAGATGCTTTTTCCACTGCTCAAAACAGTTTTTGAACTCATCAATTTTGATGCCTTTTAGTGCTTCTGCTGTTTTTTGCTTCACTTCACCAAATTGGCAAAACATTTTTCTTTGAGGAATTCTTTCACTGGGGAAACAAAAAAAAAGTTACTCAAGATGAGATTGGGAGAATAGGGACAGTAGGTCATGGGGTAATGACATTTTTGGTCAAAAACTGCTGAACATTCAGTGTGGAATAGGCAGGTATACTTGTAAATCACCCATCATAAAGTGGGTAAATGCGGTAAAAGAACCTCCAAAAAAAAATTAACTGAAGTCAAACGCAGACTCTCACAACGCTAGCTGGTACACTGATGCTGATGAGTTCCAAGAACACTTACCTAGTGGGGGAAGCCTGTATTACAAGGGGCCTATCCTCCAAAAGGATAATTCTGGGTTTTGGGGGGTGCCCCTTTGTATGTACATTGCTCTCTTCCACTCTACTTTTTTTCAGAATTTTATTTTATTATTTTATTTTTGAGTTAGGGTCTCACTCTGTTGCCCAGGCTGAACCTCTTGGGCTCAGGCTATCCTTCTACCTCAGCATCCTGAGTAGTTGGGACTACAGGTATGCACCACTCTGCCTGGCTCTTTTTTTTTTTTTTTTGTAGAGACAAGTTTTGCTATGTTGCCTTGGCTGTTCTTGAACTGCTGAACTCAGGCAATTCTCTTTCCTTGGCCTCCCAAAGTGCTGGGATTACAGACATGAGCCACCGCGTGCAGCCTTCAGGTTTCTATTTAAATGTCATTTTTCAGAGACTTCCCTGACCCCCCTTATATAAAATAGCAATCTTTCCCTTTTCCCTCCCTTTGGTATACCTCATCACCCTACTCTGCTATATTTTTCTCTATAGCCCTTATCACCAATTGGCAAATTACTTATTTATTGTTCTGTCTCTACTAACTAGAGACATGTAAGTTCCATGAAGGCAAAGAAACGGTCTGTTTTGTTGTTTCTCTTCTTCTTAGAACAATGCCTGGAATGCAGTAGGTTACTCCGTATTTGTGAGTGAATGGCTGAATAACTGTATGAGTAGCTGGGATCAAAGTAAAAAAATTTATACTCAATTTGTCACTTATTATTATCTGGTAAAGCATTCCTAATTGTTGTATAGCATTCCATTATGGATATAAGCCATATGGTATAATGACTCAATTTTCTATTTTAAATACTTAAGTTGTTTCTAAATTACAACTTCATAAATATCCTTGTATACACAGGATATCCTTGAATATATGTCTTCTTGCACAGCTCTGATAATTTCTCCAGGATAAATTATTTTAAGTAAAATTGTTTGATGAAAAAGTATTTAGATCATGAATGTTTTTTAACACACTTTCTAAACTGCTCTAGACAACGGCTATATTGATTTATTCTACCACTAGTAATATAAGCTTACATTTCTCCTTACTAACAATGGGTATTTTGGTCATTTTTGGGGGGGGAAAAAAACACAAAAAAGAGCTGATTTTTCCCCTTAAAGCTAAAAAGGAATACATGGTCACCATACAATATTTATTTAATTTGTTTTATTATTTTTAAATTTTTTAGATAGGAAAGTTAGAGAGAAATATAAGTTGTATTAGTTAATGATAGTACTTCTTTCCAGGACCCTCTCCCACACTGGCATTATCATTTTTAAAAAGCTTTACCAACCGGGTAGATTTTTTAAAGTACCTCATTGTTTTATTTTCAATTTTTTTGGTTACTGAGGAGATTGACGATGTTTCCACACATATACTGGTTGCTTTTATGTTTTCCTCAACAAACTGCCCTATTCATGACTGCCTATTTTCCTATTCAGGTATTTTCTTATTGACTTATAAGAGTTCTTCATTGTATCAAAGGTGTTAAATTTTTACCATGTGGTTTAAATAGTCCTTCACACTTGACATCTGTCTTTTAATTTTGTTGATGGTATTTGACAAATTTACTTTTTTGTGCAGTCAAATCAATCACTTTTTAAATATGATTTCTTTAACTTTACATTTAAAAGAGCTCTTCTATATACAATCAACATGCTATCAGTAATAGTTTCTGGCTGAGAAGTCTGAGTAATTTTTCTTCTTTTTGCTTATATATTTCTTTTCTCTAATAACTACATTGCTTATGTATGAAGAAATACTTTGTTAAACGTTAAAAGTAGGAAAGAATTCTCCACTATTTACATGTATATTTCCTTACTTTTTGTTCCAATTTGAATTTTTTCCATTATTTTATCCATTTGAAATATTAGCTTATGGTATAAAATACAACTCTAATTTTATATTCTTGCAATTTCTAAACCAATTTCCTAGCACTGTTTGTTCAGTAATTCATGCTTTCCCCCAATAAACTGAAATGACTAATATGTCTTATTTTCAGGACTCTAGCTTGTTCCATTCTTAGTCATTATCATATGGTTTTAATTACTGCAGGCTTATAAAAATATTCTAATATGTGATAGTGCAATTTCAACTTTGCAACACTACTTCTTCAAAAACGTTCTTCTAAACTTATTCTTGATCAATTTCAGACAAATTTTGCTAAATTCTCCTTTTCCACCCCACCTCTAAACTTAAAAAATTAATTAGGATCTTGATTGGAATTGCATTAAATTCACAGACTTGGGAAGAATTCATATAATACTGAATCTTCCTTATCAGATTTATTTCTCTACTTATTTAAGTTTCTTTGTTTTGTTTTAAAGTTATTAAAAATAACTTCAGCACTTGTTGTTTCTAAATACTTAAGAGATTTTTTTCCTCCATTATAGTTTCTAACTAGGTATTACTTAAATATTGAAAAGGGACTGATTTCTGTATATTTAGATTGTAACCAACCACATGACTTAATATTAGTTCAAGTAGGCTTTCAGGTAATTTTCTTAGATTTTTAGGCAATCATCATCTATGAATAATGGTAATTCTATCTTCTCCTTTGTCATGATCATGCCCAACCATGCAGTCTTTCTCGTCCTACCCTCGCCCCCTATACTAGGAAGAAGGCCTCCCATCTTGCCTGCTTTCTACTTATTGTAACTGCTTATCCTTGTTTCTCAAAAGTGGAGGATATTTACTTGGATTTATTTAGCCTCTCTTCCACTCACGAACCCAGGCAGTTTGCTCTTTGACAGGAGAAGAATTTATGGGTTGGCTCCGTATACCTCTATCAATTCAGTTCCTTTCATACTGTATCTAGAAGAAATGCCTCCAATTTGAAAAAGTATGGCCAGAAATATGTTTATATTTCTCTTTGTATTAAATCTGGATCAGTGATGTTTTCTTGTATTTTTTTAATAATGCTTGCATGCCATTTTTCTTTTTCTGATATTCTTACTATTTGCACATTTTGTCTGCTGACCTATCTTCCTTTTGTCTTATTTTCTCATCATTTTCATTTCTCCATCTTTCACCTATATAGTTTGGAAAAGATTTCACAAGTTTGTCTGTTTGTAATGTCCTAATTTGCTATTCACTGCATCCATAGATTTTAATTTGGCAACTGTATTTTTCATGCCTTCAGAATCCTGTCAGATTGCTCCCTTTTCATTACTGATATCCTGCTTTCTCAGCTGTGAGGACTGTGAGGACACAAACCTAAACAGATCATTAGTTGAGAGATCCAGAATCTGAACAGGGTTTGAAGGAGGGGTGCTGGTGACTGGGAACTTAGTGCCTAGGCTACCTATATGGACAGGTTTCATCTAGGGAGGTACCATGAGCAAACTCTAGATCTATAAACACTGTTCACAAAGTACCAATGCTTCTGTTCTCAGAGGCAATACAGACATTTAAGCACCATGCCTTGGAGGACCATACATTAAATTTAAGAGTTCTCTCTCAGAAAGGATCTCCTGAGGAGTTCCCCCTCAAATATTTCTTTCATTCCAGGCTCATTGGCAATACAGCCTAATGAAAATTATTCTGGGTTTTCTGGAATGAATGGCACCAAGCTCTAGTCTGTACACACATGCAGGTTTTTCCCATTCATCTATTTATCTACTGGTCTTCTTAATGGAAGTTTAGATGGGTAAAGATTGGAAATATGTTTTTTTCCTGCTATTTTTCCCAACACTGTTATCTGTGTTCTTATTACTACATATTATGCTGCCTCTTACCACTTTTAATTAATCCATACTTCTAGGTAATGATTTCTAATTTCCATTTTACCAATCCAAAGCGATTTATCAATATGCCATCCCTTTCATCCCAATCATGATACTTCAGGAAATAAATGCCACACTAAGAACAGCTATCTCTTCTTGGGAAATGTTTTACCAGGTTGGTATAATGATGAAATGATAGGATCCCAAATGCTCATAGTTAATAGGCCTAGATACCTCTGCACCTTAATCTGAGAATACAAGATTAGAAGAATAACAGTGCCATGAGAAAAACTGCCATGAAAGACCACACAGCAAGTGCTGACTTCTCAGAGATGAAGCAAAAAGCAAATGAACACAAGTCCTGCACCCACAGAGCTTCAGGACAGGGAGTCAGCCTCATTCGTGTTTGTATTCCAATAACTGGGATGGACACAAAGAACCTAATTATTCACAGCTTGTGGAACTGAACTGTCCACATGGCTAGTGGGCAGAGTTGTTTGGCAATGAAGGCTCATTCTCATATTCTCTCACCAGAAAACCTTATAGGGACTTTTACTAGAATCCAGGGCAGCTTTTCCACTCATGAGACCCTTCTTCAGGAAGGGTTGATAGTAATCTACTTTGGTTTTATATCATTTGGTGACATATAATTTGGCACTTTGCTAACCAAAAAATATTATGGTTATCTCTAATCTATAAAAGCAACTCTTCAGTTCAATTTGGTTTTGTCCAGTTGCTCACACAAAAAATGCAAAGAATCCTCATGTACTGCTCAAGTAGTATAAACTGTCCAGTCATTCTACATAGCAATCTGGTAGTACTTAATGAACTTAATAATGGACACGCAACAATCCATCAATCATTTATCTTATGCCACCACAAGATCAAATAAAGATTATCATTGCATCATTGTTAATGGTACATGGAGTTGAATACCCACACATGACGTTAGTAGCAGAGCATATAAATAAGGTGGATGCATAATACACATGGCTAAGAATATGCACATGACAGAATACAGCAGTCAAAAGAAAAAACCAGAATTGCATAGACAATAAGAATAGGTTATTTAAATATAGGGCTAGAATGGAAAAAAAAAAAAACAAAGAACAAAATGGGATGTACAACCCACGGCCATTTGTGGACATTATAAACATACTTAGAAAATCGTATATAATTTCCAAAGATACACAAATATCCAAAGACATATATTAACTAGATTAGAGTAGGTGTTTATGGAAGGAAGCAAAATGAGTAAAGATAAAGAAATGAGTGAGGAAAAGGCAACAACATAACTAATCCAGAGGCTGCTAAGAGCAAGAGGCATGGTTTTATTCTACCTGTGCCCTTAAAGTCTCGGAAGAAGGTAGGTGAGTAAAAGAAATCCAAATAAGCTCAACCAGAGCAAGATAATATAGTCATCAAAGCAAAAAAGTTCTAAGTATGCAAGACAAAATTAATATAGTTTATTTTCAAAGGAGCTAGGAATAATATTTCATTTATCTGAGAAAAAAACCTTCAGTGAATATTTATTTTAAAAATCAAGGAAGAATAACCATTGAAGATTATAATCAATAATGTAAAGTAACTACACGAGAATTTGATAACTTGCCTGAATTTAGTATGTCTGTAATATCATCCTGAGATTAATCTGAATACATCATCGTGATATATAAAGATCCTGAACATAAAATCCTAAACAGGAGATAAAATATAGTCTGGCACAGAGATTCTACAGCAACTCAATTTTTAACCTCCACCCTCAAAAGACCATGTTAGAAACTTTTACCATGAACTAATTCCTGTGGATGAGATTAAATCTAAAACCAAGGCATCATGACAAAAAGGAATTCTAGAAAATTCATTTTAAAAAAACTATTATTATAGTCTAGTTATGAACATAGTCTCACTAGAAGAAGGGGTGGGAAGACAAAATCTGGAACACATTTACCCTTGAGGAGAACACAAAGAGGAGAAGCTACTTTATCATTTCATGCAACAGAGCTGAGCAAGAAAAGCAATAACTTAAAAATAAATTATTTTAGCATATTAGTCTGTTCTCATTAAATTACAACTTCATCTGTCAATGATGCTTTGCAATATAATAGATTGTTGGGGATGTTGGTAGAAAAATAATCTGGATTGGAAGTACCATTATGTCACTTTCTGGAACCTATAGTAAATGATCCTGAGGGAAGAGGAAGGTGATTATTTTCAAAAGTGTAACACAATAGAAATCTGAGGGTTTTTTTTGCTATTGGACTCAAACTATACATCACAAAAGATATAAAATGAGCAATGATAATCAAATTGACAGTGACAGGTTAGCATGCACAATTAACACAACAGACAATGGAAGCAGCCTTCTCTAAAGCCTGCAATCCTGTATGGTGCAGATTTAATTTAGGACACAGAAAATTCTGCAAAGATCTGACAGCTTCTGTTTTTACTGGATGAAACTTACTGCATTCATCAGCATAAATAATTAGGGTCAACTCTCCTCATTCTAAGCAAAATCAAGTCACTTTCCTCCTACTGAGCTAGGAAGCTACAGCTTTACCTCCAACTGGAATTGTATAGATCATCTGATTATAAATGGTGCTCTCTTTCAGAAGTTGATGCTTAAAGAAAATCTGCAACTTAAAAAAAAGGCCCAGAAAGAAATCTATAAAAAGATATAACAGCATACTTAAAAAAAAATTATGTATTTCTAGTGTCTGTTGAGTATCCTTAACAGAGTAGCTATGGAACACCATATTAATAATCTAATCTCACTTGTGTGTATTTCCTAAACAAAAACAAAAAGTTCTAAAACTCTTTAGAAGTATATTTAGTAAGTCTTAACAAACATACCCCATAATAAAATTTAAAGATATAATGTTTGAGTGTTGAAAAACTTAACTTGTAGGTCAGAGCTAAATCACAGTAGATTCCAGAAAACCATGGTATTTCTATCTATGCTAATATAAGAAATCATGATAAAAATACCATTTATAGTAAATTGATCATTTAACATTACTAACTTGCTTTAAATTAAAATATTATTTTCTTATGGTAAAAAAAAAATCTTCTGTATCTAAAAAACAATACTGAGTTTTGAAATAAACAAGTTGCAGAAAAACATGGAATATCCATAATGTTAAGGTGAAATTGTTAAACTTATACACTGATTATTTCTGGGAACAGTAGGGCAATAAGCTAGGAGTGATTCACAGGGGTCTAACTTGCATTGAGTTTTCAGTCTATAGATTAATAAGGTAAAAATATTAAGATCTGAAGAAGTGATCTGGTAAGTACTTCAGGTATGGCTCATTATATTAGTCTTTATACTTATCTGTACATTAAAATGTAAAATAAAACTTACACAAAATCAAATTTACCCAAAATTAACTAAAATTGGATCATACACCCAAGTATAAAAAACAAATCCATAAAACTTTCACAAGATAACACAGAAAAACACCTAGGTGACATGTGTTTAACGAAGACTTTTTAGTTACAATACTAAAAGAACTACCCAGGAAAGAAGCTGTTAAGTTGGACTTCATTAAAATTGAAATTAAAAATTCTGCTCTGCAAAAGACATTGTTAATGAAAAGCAAACTACATACTGAGAGAAAATATTTGCAAAAGACATATCTGAAAAAGGGCTATCATCCAAAATATACATCAAATTCTTAAACTTAACAATAAGAAAACAAACAATTTAATTAAAAAGTGGAAAAAAATCTGAACAGACATCAAAGAAGATACACATACAGAAAATAAGCATGGCTGAGCTCGGTGCTCAGCCTGTAATCCTAGTACTTTGGGAGGCCAAGGCAAGTGGATTACCTGAGCCTGCGGGTTCGAGACCAGTCCAGACAACTTGGTGAGACTTCGTCTCTACAATAAATCAAAAATTAGCTGGGCATGGCAGCCTGTGCCTATAATTCCAGCTACTTAAAAGACTGAGGCGGCCAGGCTCGGTGGCTCAGCCTGTAATCCCGCGCCTTTGGGAGGCTGAGGTAAGTGGATTGCCTGAGCCCGCGGGTTCGAGACCCGCCTGGGCAGCGAGACCTCATCTCTACAATAAATAAAAAAATTAGCCGGGCATGGTAGCACATGCCTGTAATTCCGGCTACTTGGAAGGCTGAGGCGGAAGGATTGCCGGAGCCCAGCAGGTCGAGGCTGCGGTGGCCGGGAGCGGCCACTGCACTCCAGTATGGGCGACAGAGTGAGACTCCAACTCAAAAAAAAAAAAAAAAAAGACTGAGGCGGAAGGATCACCCAGAGTCTAGCAAGTTGATGCTGGGGTGGCTCTGAGTGTGCCACTGCACTCCAGCCTGGGTGACAGAGTGAGACGCCAACACAACAAAAAAAAAAAAAAAGAAAAGAAAAGAAAATAAGCATATGTTAAGCAGCTTAACATCATATGTCATTAAGGAATTGGAAAGTAAAACAATGAGCTACTGTATTATGCACCTACTAAAAGGGCTAAAATTCAAAACACAACACCAAATACTGGCAAAAATAGGAGTCTTTAAGTGTTGCTGGGAATACAAAGTGATGTGATAACATTGGAAAATTGTTTGGCAATTCCTTACAAAATTAAACTTAGTCTTACTATATGATTCAGCAACTGCATTCTGATATGAGAACCAATGTCCACACAAAAACCTGCATATAAATGTTTATAGAAGCTTCATTCATGACTGCCACAATTCAGAAGCAACCAAGATGTCTTTCAATAGTTATGGATAACCTATGTTAAGTCCACATATTGGAATATGTTAGGGAAAAAAATAAATGAGCTGTCAAGCCACATAAGACATAGAGGAAGCTTGAATACATAAGGCTAAGTGAGACAAGCCTATCTGAAGAGACAGCACATGGTACAATCTCAGCTACAAGGCAGTCTGAAAAAGGCAAGCCTCTAAAGACAATAAAAAGATGAGTGGTTGCCAGGGGTTCAGGGTGAGGGATGGAGGAGTGAAGAGGTAAAGCACAGAGGATTTTTCCAACAGTGAAAATATTCTGTGTGATGTAATGGTAGATACACGACCTTGTGATAAGTTCAAGACACTATGAACTTGTCAAAACCCATGAAACTGTATAATATAAAGAGCAAATTATCCTAACATAAACTACAGACTTTAGTATAAAATAATGGATCAATATGGGTTCATTAATTGTAATAAATGTACTGATACTCTGTTTCAACCGTAACTGGGCATACTGCAATTCAATTCTGGTACTAACAACCCAGAATTAGTATAGATTCCACATGCTAAAGGGCATGATCCCAAACAATAACTGCCCTTACTTCAGATGCCAGCTGAACTTCAGGAGTGCCCAGGTCACCTGTCTTTCTGACTAACTGACCATAAATTAATAGAATTCTGGATGTCCGCAAGTTCAAAAATTTGCTAGAAAGATTCGCAGAGGTTAGGTTCGGTGACTCAGCCTGTAATCCCAGAACTTTGGGAGGCTGAAGTGAGTGGATTGCCTGAGTCCGCGGGTTCAAGACCAGCCCAGGCAACTTGGTAAGCGAGACCTCATCTCTACAATAAAATTTTAAAAAAACAAAAACAATTAACCAGGCGTGGTAGGGCATGCCTGTAGTTCTGGCTACTTGGAAGGCTGAGACAGAAGGATCGCCGGAGCCCAGTGGGTCGACACTGGGATGGTCATGAGCATGCTACTGCACTCTAGTCTGGGCAACAGAGTGAGGCTTCAACTTCAAAAAAAAGAAAAAGAAAAAAGAAAAAAAAGATTCGCAGAACACAGGAAAGCACTATATTTACAATTACAGCTTTATTATGAAGAATACACATAAGGCAAGGTCTCAGAGGGTTCTGAATATAGAGTTTCTGTGCCCTCTCCCTATGAGTGCCGTGCCTTCTCAACACATCAATGTGTTCACCAACCAAAAAGCTCCACTGAGTTTCAATGTCCAGAGTTTTTATTGGGGTTTCATTACATAGGCATAATTGCTTAAATCATTAGCCACATGATTTGAACTCAACCTCCACCCCCTTCCCCCAGGTCAGCCTGGCCCAAAGTCTCAATCTTCTAATCATAGGACTGTCCTTTCTAGTAACCAACTCTAATTCTGAAGCTATCTAGGGGCCCACTCTGAGTTATCATATTAACATAACAAAGATACACCTTTTACCCCAGAAATTCCAAGGATTTTATAATTTCCATGTCAAAAATGTAAGACAAAGACCAGACAAATTCTTTATTATACCACAACCACACTAATGTAAAATATTGATAACAGGGGAAACTGTAAGTGTGTGGGAGAGGGAACTCTACTTTCTACAGTTTTTCTAAAAATCTAAAACTGTTTTTAAAAATAGTGGTCTAAGCCGGGCTCGGTGGCTCAGCCTGTAATCCCGTGCCTTTGGGAGGCTGAGGAGAATGAATTGCCTGAGCCCGCGGGTTCAAGACCCGCCTGGGCAGGCGAGACCTCATCTCTACAATAAAATCAACAACTAGCCGGGCATGGTAGCGCGTGCCTGTAATTCCGGCTACTTGGAAGGCTGAGGTGGAAGGATTGCCGAAGCCCAGTGGGTCAAGGTTGCGGTGGCCGGGAACGGCCACTGCACTCCAGTCTGGGCAACAGAGCGAGACTCCAACCCAAAAAAAAAAAAAAATTGTGGTCTATTAAATTAAAAAGTAGTAATATTATATGTAACTACACTGATTAAATCACATTGATTTAAGTCACACTGATGTACAGGCCCTAAGGGCTTTATATAAATCTTTATGACTCTTCAGCCTGGCAATGTGCAGAACATAAAACAGTCATTTAATAAATAATTATCGAATGACTGGCTTCATTTCTTTTATTGTAACTTTTAAAAAACAACATAAAATTGTAACTATTTTTAAGTGTACAGTTCAGCAGTGTAAAGTATACTCACATTGTTATGAAACACATCTCCAGAACTTTTCATTATGCAAGTGTGAAAGTCAAAACCATTAAACAATAATTCCCCTTTCACCCTACCTTCAGTCCCTGGTAATAACTACCATTCTACTTTCTGTTTCTGTGAATTTAACTACTATAGAAATTTCATATAAGTGGAACCTTACATATATATCTTTTCTGTGACTGGCTTATCTCACTTAGTTTAATGTCCTCAAAGTCCTTCATGTGTAGCATGCAACAGGATTTCTTTCCTTTTTAAGGCTAAATAATATTCCATTGTATGCATACACCTCATTTTGTTTATTCATTCATCTGTTCATAGACATTTGTGTACCATCTACCTCTTGGCTATTGTGAACAGTGCTGCTATGAACATGGGTGTACACGTCTTTGCATTTTTGCTTTCAAAGCTTTTGTTTATATACTCAGAAATATCATTACTGGATCATATAGTAGTCCTAATTTTACTTTTTTGAAGAAATGTCATACTGTTTCCCATAGCAGCTGCACCATTTTATATTCCTATCAAAAACAACACACAAAGGTTTCAATTTATCCACACCCTTGTCAATACTTGTTTTCTGGGTTTTTCTTTCTTTCTCTCTCTTCCTCTCTTCCATTTTTTGATAACGGTCACTCTAATAGATGTAAAGTGGTAACTCATTATAGTCTGATTTGGATTTCCTTAATGATTAGTGACATTAAGCATCTTTTCATGTTCTTATGGCAATTTGTATTTTTAGACAAATATCTATTCAAATCCTTTGACCATTTTTTAAGTGAGTTGTTCAGTTTTTTATAATTGTTGAGTTGTAGGAATTCTTTATATATCAATTCCTCATTGAATATATGATTTGCAAATACTTTCTCCATTTCTATAGGTTACTTTTTGCATTCTGTTGATAGTGTCCTTTGATACACAAAAGTTTTTAATTTTAATGAAGTCCAACTTATCTGTTTTTTCTTTTGTTGCCTGTGCTTTCAGTGTCATACCTAAGAAATAATTACCAAATCCAAATCCAATATTGTGAGGTCCTTCTCCTATGTTTTCTTCCAAGAGTTTTGTAGTTTTAACTCTTAGGTCTTGAGCCACGTGGAGTTAATCTTTGTCTATAAGGTAAGACTCCAACTTCATTTTTTGACATGCAGATATCCAGTTTTCCCAACGTCATTTTTTGAAGAGACCATCTTCTCCTCATTGAATGATCTTGCCACCCTTGTTGAAAATCATTTGATCATATATGTGAGGGTTTGTTTCTGGGTTGTGTCTTATTCCATTGGTCTGTATGTCTGTTTTTATGCCAGTTCTGCACTATTTTGATTGTCACAGCTTTTGTAGCAAGTTTTGAAATCAGGAAATGTAAAACTTCCAATTTTGTTCTTTTTCAAGATTGTTTGGACATTTGCAGTCCCTTGAGATTCTGTATAAACTTTAGGATATATTTTTCTGTTTCTGCAAAGAAGTCATTGGGATTTTGATAGAGGTATCATTGAATCTGTAAATTGCTTTGGGTAGTATTGATATCTTAACAACGTTATGTCTTTTAGTCATGAACATGGGGAGAGTTTTCACTTATTTATGTCTTCTTTAATTTCTTCAGCAGTGTTTTATAGTTTTTAGTGTTTGTCTTTCACCTCCTTGGTTAATTTGTTCATAAATATTTTATTATTTTTGATGGAATTGTTCTCTTAATTTCCTTTTTGGGTTGCTCATTGTTAGTGTATAGAAATACGACTGATTTATGTGTGTTGATTCTGTATCCAGAAATTTTGCTGAATTTGTTTATTAGTTTTGACCACTTTTTGTGAGAACTTTAGGGTTTTCTACATATAAGATCATTTCAACTTCAAATAGATAATTTTACTTCTTCCTTTCCCTTTGGACACATATCTCTTACTTTTCTATTTGCCCTGGCTAGCACTTCCAGTACTACAGTGAATAGAAATGGTGAGAGCAGATATCCTTGCATTGTTCCTATGTTAGAGGAAAAGCTCAGTTTTTCACTAATGTGTAAGACATTAGTTGTGGTTTTCCATGTATGGCCTATATTATGCCAAGGTAGTTCTCTTCTCCTATTTTGTTGAGTATTTTTTATCATGGAATGTTAAATCTTGTCAAATGCTTTTTCTGCATCAACTGAGATGATCATATGGGTTTTGTTCTTTATTCAGCAACTGGATAGCTTTTTAAGGCACATCTTATTCATTCAAAAATGAAGTTAATACCCTCATTTTGCATGGAACTTTTCTTAATTTTTATAACAAAACGTTTAAAGCAGAATTTAGTAAAACAAACTTTCTGAGTTTCATGAAAAACCAGAGGTTCTAAAGAATAAAAAGAAGAGGGTATTGATTAGAAGACAACTTTCAAAAGGAGCACATTTTACAACTAGCTCAGATTGGGAATCACATCAAATAAAACCTACTGAAAAAGGATCAAGGCAGAGCAACACCCCACTTGCTATCTTCAAAGCACACATCAATGCAGTACACAACCCAGAACTGGTATACCATTATTATAAAACCTATTTATTGTAGGGAAGTTATAGTTAACAATAATCCCTTGTATGAGGGGGGACTAAAAAATGGGATCATTTTTTGGAGGGTGCACCCCTTATAGTACAGGCTTCCCCCACTAGGCAACTGTTCTAGGAACCCATGGGCATCAGTTATACTAGCTAGTGTTGTTGTGAGAGGCTGCTTCAGTGAATTTTTTTTGTAGATCCTTTCAGTGCATTTGTCCTGTCATGATAGGTGATTTACAAGTGCACCTGACCACAAAGCACTGAGCGTTCAGCAGTTTTTGACCAAAAATGGCAGGAACCCATGCCTCAGTCTCCCTATTCACCTGCTCTCACTCTGAGTGACTTTTTTTGTTTGTTTGTTTCCTCAGATGAAGAAAATCCTCAAAGGGAAATGCTTTGCCCATGTGGAAGAGGTGAAACAAAAAACAAGCGCTAAAATTAGGCATCAAAACTGATGAGTTTAGCCGTGCTCGGTGGCTCAGCCTGTAATCCCGCGCTTTGGGAGGCTGAGGTGAGTGGACTGCCTGAGCCCGTGGGTTCGAGACCCGTCTGGGCAACTTGGCGAGACCTCATCTCTACAATAAATAAATAAAAAAATTAGCCAGGTGTGGTAGCGCGTGCCTGTAGTTCCGGCTACTTGGAAGGCTGAAGTGAAAGGATCGCCGGAGCCCAGTGGGTCGAGGCTGCGGTGGCCGGTAGCGGCCACTGCATTCCAGTCTGGGTGACAGAGTGAGACTCCAACTTAAAAAAAAAAAACAGTTTTGAGCAGTGGAAAAAGCATCTTGATAGGTATATTGTATCAAATGGAGAGTACTTTGAAGGTGACTAAAGTTTAAATATGCAATAATATACAGTTGTTTATAAATAAATTCCAGTTTTTGGGGGTCCTCCTTCAGATACTTCAAAATAGCTAGAAGCATTTTTGTGTGTTCTGAACAATCGCCAAAAAAAAAAAGTGTGTGTGTATGTCTGAGGCGGGATGATTGCTTGAGCCCAAGAGTTCAAGACCAGCCAAGGTAGCATAGTGAGACCTTGTCTCTACAAAAAATTTTAAAAATTAGCCAGGTGTGGTGGTGTGCACCTGTAGTCCTAGCTACTTGGGGGCGGAGGCAAAAGGATAACCTGAGCCCATAAAGTCAAGGCTGTGGTGAGTCACTGTACTCCAGCCTGGGAGACAGAGTGAGATCCTGACTCAAAAACAAAAACCCCAAAAATGAACCATTTAAGCCCATTTTTAAAACCTGCATCTATACATTGATTGTGGCAAATAACAATGATAAAGGTCCATCACGTTCAAAAGGAATCCACATTGAATGAATTCACAACTAGGGGAATAAAATGGAAAAGAAATCAAGTGGCATTCATTAAAAAATGGCTGCCCCTTTCCATAGAGTTCATTGAGGTGCAAGAACTCAGGATTATGCCATAAATCAAAGCTCTGAGGGTCAAAATTGTATTTTATAGAATTGTCACTTTTCTCGCCAATACCAATAAATAAGTTATTAAATCTACTGCTTTGGCATAATAATGACATTGCAACAGAACTAAAAGTGCCGCCATTTCAATGTCATCTTTTCTGAAAATAAGTGTTGCTGCCTTGACTCAGAATTCAAATTGCAGTAGCAGGTCATTATTCTCTTCTATTCTGTTGACACATTTTAACTCACTTTATAAACCTAGAATTTGTTTCTGTTCTATAATCTCAGAAAAAAAAGTTTATGAGAAGGCAATTTCATTTTGCTAGGTTGACAGTGATAGTCCCTTGGGGGAGAGGCTAACTCAAGCAGTGCTGAAGCAGCTGTTAGGAGCCGATTTTCCTACCTGTTAATTGCTTTTGTGACTAGGCTGCACCAGCTCAGACACCCACCTGGCAACCAGAAGTTAGATGCAAAGAGTTACATCTCAAGAGTTGGGGAATTAGAAGGTTTTTTCCTTCCTCTGAAAGAATCTGACTACAGAACAGAACATTAAAGAAATAGAAAAATGGCAAGAGTACATAAACATTAATTGCAAAAACATTAATTGTACCTTCCTGACTACCAAAATAAAAGTGAAAAGACATTTTTATAAATAACCAGTAGAAAAAGCATTCATTCATTTGGCCACTCAACAAATATTTGTTGGAATGTCTGTTGTGACAGACACTGTTCTAGGTGCTTGGGATATAGCAGTAAACAAGACAAAATCTCCCCTGTCCCATCAGAGGAGACAAAGGAGAAATAAATAGCTATCAATTAGTAATTAGGTGCTAAAAGGAAAACAAAGCATAGCCATGCAATAAAGAGTGTTGGGGGAGCACTCATTTATAGTGAGTTGTCAAGGAAACCTCTTTGAGCAGGGGACATTTAAGCTGAGACTTAAATGATCAAAAGGAAACCAGCAGACTAGGGGAAGTGGATCCCTTGCAGAGGGACAAGTAGTAGAAGACCCTGAAGTTGGAAGAAACTTGGTATATTCACAGAAAAGAAAGGAAGGCCAGTGTGGCTGAAGTTTTGTCAACAAGGTAGGAATGGCAGCAGGTAAGAGCTCCTTAAAGTGCCACAGCCTTTTCAAAGTCATCAGTTGAGAAGATAAAAATAAATCCATGACCAATGTACTATTTATGGGAATTCACTTTTGGACTAGTCATGACCACCAGAAAACTGTCATCAGAAAAAAGAGAAACATGAGTTTTAAAATGCCATGAAGGCAGAGGTTTCTGAATCAGAAAGGTTCATCAGCATCAGTGGTCATGCCTGAATCAGTGTATCAGTCACCGCAAAAGCAAGTGTTCCAAGTAAGATCAAAATCTATGCTGGCACGTCTGGACAAGGGGATACCTGAGGCCTATAAGAGCAAATGTTAAGGCACAGCACTCACAAATGAACTCTAGGCAGAAACAAATGTTTCTGGATACATTTGTTCTAATCCTTGCTTGACCTACACATTCCAGATAGCCCACAGATTTTATTCATTCATTCATTCATTCATTCATTCACAAATTGATTCATCTATTTTTGAGTTGAAGTCTCACTCTGTTGCCCAGGCTGGAGTGCAGTGCTGGGCTCAGGCGATCCTTCTGACTCAGCCTTCCAAATACAGATTCTTAAAAAAAAAAAAAATAATAATAATGTAAGCAATGGTTATCATAAAACTCCTAAAACAGAAATTTTTAAAAATTATAAAAGAATTTTCCATGTTTCAAACTGTTTCTGAAATTACAAAATAAATTTGGGTTTTTTAATTTTAAAAATTTGGTAGGTGCATAGATCATCTGTTTTCGTTCTACAGCAAGACAAAAACAGCCTTTAAGTTTAAAAGCATGTATAACATTAAATGATGCTACATTTAAAAATAAAACATACTTATTAAAAAGAATTAGCCCATCTTATTTGAAAAATTAACTATATTTTTCAGCACTGAAAGATTCCCAGATATACTATGCATGTTACATAATGCTAACAAGACATTTTTTTCATGGTGCTATAATTTTAAAATTCTCAAATTATGCTTACTGCTATCAAGTATATGCATTTTTTAATGAAAGCATTTTGATAAGACAGTATTTATTTTGAGGGAAAAAAAGGGAAAATAATGGAGTTCAAAAACTTGCTTTAGATGAGGCATACAGCAATGTGTCTTCACTTAAACCACACGGTTTTAAAAAGAGCATACTGGTGTCAGAGACCTATACCGGAATCTCACCTCTAGCAACTAATATGCTGTGCAACCTCCCTGAGCCTCAGTTTTCCTCATCAGTAAAATGAGGGTCATACCACTGAACTTACAAGATTGATAGGAATATTACGTGAAATAAAGTAAGTTAAGATCAAAGAAATACAGTCCTACTACTTGGCAATTATACTATAAGCAAGGAGATTGGGGGCAAACAGATGATTTTGTATAAAGGAAAAATAATAATAATAAATTAGAGGTTGTAAAAGTGAACACAATGCAAATGATACTCCTCAAGTTGGACATACAGACAAAATTCCTTTGCTTTACCTGTGAAGAAACAAAAGCTTGGAGAGCTTAAGTAACCAGCCCAGAGTTTAAAAAGCAGGCAGAAAAAGGCTAAAATCTTGCTTAATTCCTAGTTGTGACATACATTTACAGAACACTTTCATGTATAAGATCCAATTGATCTTCACGATAAGATAGTTAATTTAACTCATGAGAAAACCCTAGGCACCAAAGTCATCCAGCAAGTGACTTTAGTGATGGAACTGTGACTAAAATCTATGACACTGAATATCATGTCTCTTAAAACAGAGATTGAGGCCAGGCTCGGTGGCTCAGCCTGTAATTCCAGCACTTTGGGAGGCAGAGGTGAGAGAATTGCCTGAGCCCGTGGGTTCGAGACCAGCCCAGGCAACTTGGCAAGACCTTGTCTCTACAATAAATCAAAAATTAGCAGGGCATGGTAGTGCTCACCTGTCATTCCAGCTACTTGGAAGGCTAAGGCAGAAAGATCGCCGGAGCCCAGCAGGTCGATGTTAGGTGTCTGTGAGTGTGCCACTGCACATCAGCCTGGGTGACAGAGTGAGATTCCAACTCAAAAAATAAAACAAAAAAAACTCCCAAAAAACCAGAGTTTAAAAGTCTTTCTAAGTCGGGCTTGGTGGCTCAGCCTGCAATCCCATGCCTTTGGGAGACTGAGGTGAGTGGATTGCCTGAGCCCACGGGTTCGAGACCTGCCTGGGCAGCAAGACCTCATCTCTACAATAAATCAAAAAATTAGCCGGGCGTGGTAGCACGCTCCTATAATTCTGGCTACCTGGAAGGCTGAGGCAGAAGGATCGCCGGAGCCCAGCAGGTCGAGGCTGCGGTGGCTGGGAGCAGCCACTGCACTCCAGTCTGGGCGACAGAGTGAGACTCCAACTTAAAAAAAAAAAAAAAAGAAGTCTACCAAGCAATCATTCTTATATTCATTTTAGAATTATTTTTTAAGGTCACACCATAAAGACATAAATGTTTCTATGCTGTATTTAACAGAATCAATCAGCTTAACATAAAAGTGATCATAATAAGACTAAATTAAATTTCCAAAGACAAATTTTTAGACATATTTCCCAAAGCTCAATTGATATTGGCTCAGTACAAGGTAGCAAGCATTACTTTTGTGCTGTGTGTTCACAGATTATTTCAACCAGATAGCTGGGTTAGTAAATTGCTGTATATTTTATCATAGTCAAACAGTCCGTTGTTTCCCTCATTAACGACTCTAATATTCATATACTTGAAAATTACTTAATCAATCTTTTAAATTGTCCTTTCTTTCATGTAGAATTTCTATGCAAACCCTTCTGTAAATAGGTCAATCAGTTCTTGTACTTAAGTCAAGATGATTCACTTTCACAAAATAATTATGTTACAAATACTGTATCATTATGCAGCTGAAGGGACAGCCAGGCTGGGAAACTGATTAAAAGAATAAGGTTCAAGTGGAGAAAAGCCAACTGAACAATACAGTATCTAAAAACAGGTACATTTACAATACATGTGTCTCTGAATGTCATTAAGAAAATATACATCTGCTTGATATTCCAAATTCTTGCTTTAAAAAGGATCAAGCATTGCAGGAAGATTTCAAGGGTTAACAAGAGGACATAGAACAGTAATGTAAGAAGTCAGAGCACAGCCACTATGACAGTTTTCATATCATTTGTGCAAATATAGTATGAGTATGCTCCCAAACAGGCCTCTGTCCAAAGCCACTTCCAAAGATGTGAAAATGCAGCCCAGGTACATAAAAGTAATCTGAGTTTGCAACTAATAATTGGCAACACTGTTGTTGGGCAAGTGAGAACACAAAAGAATATAAACCAGTACCTAAATGAGCAGCAACCACTCACACTAATTTCATACAAAAGAGAAATAAAGATCAATACATAATATGGGAGGGACCCAGCACTCTTGAAATAGTCATGGCCAGAGAGTTCTGTCAAATTTACTGCTTAGCTCAGCTCACAAGACTTTACTTGTGCTCAGCAAAAACTGTCATTAAATGGGCACTTGGGCACCACCTGAATTTAGCAAGCTTTCTGGTGAACTGAGATAGTGCATATACCTTAAGGTATGTTGTTTGTCTTTCTTCTGAGAATTTTTAAAATTGGGGCAACCCTGGTCGGGCTCAGTGGCTCAGCCTGTAATCCCAGCGCTTTGGGAGGCCGAGGTGAGTGGCTTGCCTGAGCTCGTGGGTTCAAGACTTGCCTGGGCAACTTGGCGAGACCTCATTTCTACAATAAATCAAAAAACTAGCCGGGCGTGGTAGCGCGCGCCTGTAGTTCCGGCTACT
>NW_007025645.1:695095-748264 GCF_000164805.1 Carlito syrichta
CAGCGGTGGCCGGGAGCAGCCACTGCACTCCAGTCTGAGTGACAGAGTGAGACTCCAACTCAAAAAAAAAAAAAAAAATTGGGGCAACCCTTCGGGCCCCCTCCCACTGTGGAAGCTTCTCTGTTTTCTCAATAAATCCTGCTTTCTCAAAATAAAAATAAAAAAAGAATTTTTTAAAATTACAATTGAAAATAATAATAATACAACTATGAGTCTGTAATCTAGTGTTAAATTTTAGTATGTTTAAATGTGCATTTTTAATATATACATAATAATATAACATATAAACATATATTGTAAGTTGAGAATTAGCAATTTCCTACCACATTCATATATAATGGAATATCTGTGCTTAGAAACCTAAGATGGTTTAGAATATATAGCACTGACCTGCAATTTTTAAAGTTTTAACATTTTAAGATTTGAAGTAGTAATTCTTCGTCAGACAAAACTAATTTTCCCTGTAAGACAACACAACAAATCAGGATCAACTTCCCAGAAAGTCAAAGCAATTTCAAGACAGATATGCCCAACCAGTGTTGATAACAGCTTTGTTAAAAAACAACCTCCCTCTCCCCCCCAAAAGACATTTGTTAAAGGATCAATGTGTGAACTAAAGGCAGATATTATATACAAATGAGCTACTGTGTTGTACTGCTGTCCTCATTAGCATACAAAGATGCATTACCCTCACATTAAATAAAGACTCAGTGAGCAAAACACTGTAGCAAGCATCTGTTGGCTAATGACAAAAAAAAACCATGGACCCTCTGAGGCCAATTTCCATCCAGCTGTAGGCATGGAAGCAGTAAACACATGCACTGCCTTTCACTATCAACCCCTAAACAACCATGAAAAAGAAGCTCCTCAGCTATTCTGTGGCAAAGCACTCCAAGTATCAATCACAAATGTTAAACAAAACACTTAAAAAAAGTTAACTCCTTCAATCCAGGTGGGCCTTAAGAAAAAGTTAACTCCTTAAATCTAGGCAAGGGTTGAACTTGCTTATAGCCGGCAGAATGTGGTGGGGTGAATTGCAAGGCTACGTAAGGAAAAGCCATGCAGGATCTGGGCCTAGGTTTGGAGTGGTTGCTGTGTAGCTATAGTTGCCAGACAGAATTTGGTCCATGAAACTGGAGTGCTAATGTAACAAAAACCTAAAACATGTGGTACTGGTTTCAAGAAGAGATGGGGGAACAAGCTAGAAGGGCTTGCTGAACCTCACTAGCAAAAAGCCTGATGAGCCTGGTGGAGGCTACTGCAAAGACATTAAAGAAGAGTGAAAAGGTATCAGAAAGACCCTTGTTATAAAGTGGCAGAAGCAAAACACAGAAAATGTGGGTAAGGAACTATTACTTCTGCCTATGGTAATTTCCAAGCAGAATGTCCACAGTATCAATGGTTTCCTTTACATATTAGTATAAAATGCAGAAAGAGACAAGCTAGAAAAGAAAGTACTCATTTTCAAGCAGCTTCTTCCTCAAGAGAAACAGGTTAAAAAGTGGCCAGAGGTTATGTTGTGTGGGGTGAGGAGTGATTGACTCAAGCTCTTTGATGCCTAGGGCTCCCCAACTCTTGGCCTTGATAACAATGGGTCTGCTATAAACCTGGTCCTCCCCACACAAGCAGTGTCTGACAAAGCAAAGAATCAAGGGCCAAAGAATAAATGCAAAACAAGATACATTAGTCCATTTGGGATGCCATTCCAAAATACCATATATACCATAGACTGGATGACTTAAACAACAGAAACATATTTTCCTACAGTTCTAAAGGCCAAAGTCCAACAGCAGGTGACAGCATAGTAAAGTTCTGGGAAGGGCTTTTTGGCTTGCAGACAGCCACCTTCACACAGCAGGGAGAGAGGAAGAAGAAGCTCTCTGGTGTCGCTTATAAGGGCATTAATCCCACTGGCTCTCCTTCATGACCTCATCAAACACTAATTATCTCCCAAAGCCTCAACTCCAAGTATCATCACACTGGGGGTTGGGACTTCAACAAATGGGTTTGGGGGGATGCAAACATTCAGTTTATAACATCCATGTTTTTTTAAAAAGATGAAATTTGATTCTAACATGAAATCATGTGAAAAACCAATACCAGATGAATTAAAGAACATTAATGTCAAACAACTTTTTAAAACGTAGTGGAAAAGATGGTATCTTTTGACTTTGGAATAGGGAAATATTTTTTAAATAAGAAAAGATAAATTTGACTATATTATAACTAAAAATCATAGCTCATTTTAAAAATTCCTTAAGACAGTGAAAATACAAGCTATAAACTGGGAGACGATATTCATAATACACAAGACTTATAATGCATTATTACCAAGAATATATAAAGCAATAACACATCAAGGAAAAATATACAGCCAGAAAAATGGGCAAAAGACAACAAAGAAGCACTTCAAGCACCACACACACATACAATCAACAAATGTATTAAAAACTGCTCAGTATCACTGGGGATAAGAGAAATTCAAACAGCAAGACCACACTTGTCAGGAAAAAGAGTGAAAGGTTTTAAAGTAAACAAACAAACAAACAAAAGACTAGGGAATGTCCCCCACAGCTCGTGCATCCATTATCTCCATCTTTCAATTTTTCAATTCTTTAAGTTGTAGAAAACTGATACTAACGGGAATTATTCTTGTCTACAGAAAAGTAAATTAGTTGTGTCCATTGGAATGCAAATGATAGATAAATACCCAGTAGACAAATTAGTTTTGCATCTACGTATTTGAAAAATTTATTTCAGCATTCATTTACTACATATAAGTGAGTAGCTCTGTGAATTTTACTTTGAAATGGTTTTAACATCATACTAGTTTCCTCATTAATTAATGAGTTAAATACAATAATTGGCAAGTGTTCATTTTATATCTATAAGAGAGTCATAATTAAACCCTCGCTTAAAAATTATCATTTAACACCACAATTACAATTTTTGATGACAAAAAAAAATTTCTCATCAAATGAGCAATTAGAAAGGGTTTCTTTAACCCGAAGATAATGTAATTCTTCATGATGAAAGACTGAAAACTTTCCCCTAAGATCAGACACAAGACAAGAAGGTCTGCTCTCACCACTTCTATTCAGCATTGTGCTAAAGGTTTTAGCCAGGCAAGAAAAAAGCATAAGAGGTATTCCGATAGGAAAAGAAGAGGTAAAACTATCCCTATTCACAGATGACATAATATTACGTATTAAAAAGTCCCAAGTAACCTTAACGACTATTAGAATAAAAAAGTTCAGCAAGGCTGTGTGGCACAAAAATCAATTGTATCTTCTATATATTAGCAATGAATAATTTTAAATGAAAGTTAAAATAATTTCATTTATAATACTATAACAGATTTTTGACACAAGTACTGTAAGACTTAAGATATACACTGAAAGTCACAAAACATCATTGAAATAAATTAAAGAGGATCTAAATAAATGGAAAGATATCCTAAAATTCATATAGAAACGTAAGGGACCCAGAAGACCCAAAACAATATTGGATAAAGTTGGGAGAACTCACACTTCCAACTTTGAAAACTTACTACAATTAAGACAATATGGTACTAGCATAAAAACAGACCTCCCTCACCCCCCCAAAAAAGACAATCGAATAGAACTGAAAGTCCAGAAACAAACCCTTACATTTATGGCCAATTGGTATTCTTCAAGGCTGTCAAGATAATCCAATGGTCTGGGACAACAGGATATCCACAAACAAATGAACTTTAACCCCCCTACATCATACCATTTACAAAATTTAATTCAAAATGGTCATAGATCCAAATGTAAGAGTTAAAACACTAAAACTCTTAGAAGAAAATATGAATAATTCTTCAGGACCTTGAATTAGGCAATTGTTTCTCAAATACATTACCAAAAGCAACCAAAAAAATAGAAAAAATTTAAAACTATGGTGCTTAAAAGGACAATATCAAGAGAGTGAAAAGACAACCCACAGAAAGGGAGAAAATATTTGCAAAACATATATCTCGTAAGAGACTTGTATCCAGAAAAATATATATATATTTATATACAGGAGACCCTTGAACAACACAGGTTTGAACTGCATGGGTTCACTTATACGTGGATATTTTTCAACCAAACGCAGATGCAAAATGCAGTATTGGCAGAATGTGACACCTGCCTATATGGAGGGTCAACTTATTTTATACACGGATTTGGCAGGGCCGACTGCAGGACTTGAGCATGTGTGAATTTTGGTATATGCAGGGGACCTGAAACAAATCCCATTTATACTGAGGTACAACTTATTTATATTTAATGTAAATATATACAATATAAATATAATATTAAAATATGTGAAAGGACTAGAATGGATTTAATATACTCAATGAGCAGTCATTTTAACATTGCCTAAATCTCATCTTTTTCTAGCAGTTCACTTAACTTACCCTCTAATCACTAGCTAAGGGCAAAATCTGTTTCTCAGATGTAGCTGTTGATAATTATTTTACAATCCCCCTCCCCAGCTTGTTCTGTACTAATTAGTTTTTCTATTTCAAGCATTTACCTCTACCCATAAGACCTAGGTTAACCTAATCAGCCCTTCACGACCATCATGACACAGAAAGACCCTATCACCGAGGCAGCGATCATGTCACTAACCCACCCATCTGCCTGCTGTCCGTCACCTGACATCAGTACCTGCGCTTACCTGCCGCTTCGTGATGACATGGAGCAGACTACCACCCAACCACCTTAATGACCTGCTCCATCAAAGGGGAATGTTTAACACATTCAGCCTCACATAGCCATTCACCATTACTTTACTAAACTCTTGTATGGCCATGTGCTCTTTGGGCTATGGCCACTGCCATGTTTCCTAAGGTGTGGCCTCTCTTTGACCTCGGAGAGGTGACTCTACTCTTTCCCGCTTACGCTCGCTCACTTGCTCACTCACGCGCGCTCTCTCTCTCTCTCTCTCACACACACACACACAAATTCTTTTTTCCCTAAATAAACTATATTTTCTAATCTAACTTCTGTGCAATTCTTTGCATCTTTCACACGACACTGAATTGTGCACTAGACACCCACACCCATGAAAGGTCTGACCTAACATTCTGGAGTCCTCTGCTAGGAGTGGGACCTAATAGGATGACTATAGTTAATAATAATATATTATATAGTTTCAAATAGCTAGGAGAATATTGAATGATCCCAATAAAAGAAATGATAAACATTTGAGATGAGTATGCTAATTACCCTGAATTAATCACTATTAATTATATGCATCAAAACATCACTATGTGCCCCAAGAATATGAACAATTATTCACCAATTAAAAAATAAAATTTTCAAAAACATAATGGCCAACAAGGACAGGAAAAAATGTTCAACATCATTAGTCACTAGGAAATACAAATCAAAACTACAATATTCAATTTCACACCCACTGAGGCAGGTATAATAAACAAAACAAAACAAACCCAGGCAATAATAAGTACTGGCAAGGTTATGGAGAAATTGGAACCCTCATATATTGCTGTCAGGAATAGAAAATGGTGTGATCTCTTTAGAAAATACTTTGGCAATTCCACAAAATGTTAAACATGGAGTTCCTAAATTACTGAGCAATTGTGCTCTTAGGTATATACTCAAGAGAAATGAAAACATATGTCCATACACAAACTTATTCACAAACAATGTTCACAGCAGACTTTTCATATTAGCCAAAAGGTAGAAATGACTCAAATGTCCAACAACTGCTGAACGAATAAAATATGGCACATAGATATTGAGAAGTCTAGCTCCTGGCCAAAATATCCTGCATGTGACTTATTTCAGTATGATGATGAACAATTACAAAGGCTGAACCTAGCAGGCCTCACAGGGGAAAGCTGCCCTTCCCACACCAAACGGGTGCACAGCCAGCACACCACAGTGTTGGAAATGAGCTGCAGTCAAGACCCAGCTACCCCTGGCTGGCCAAGCTCTTCACAGAGCTGGATTCCTTGCCCAGAAGTCTCTAAGGTTTGGCCTCTCTTTGACCTCGGAGAGGTGGCCTTCAGTTGAGACCTTTCTTCAGATACCTCCAGAGAGGCCTTCTCAATAGGAAGGAAACACTGAACACACTTTTCTTGACACTGACAGAGTACTTGCCTCTCCTAGCCCTTGCACCTTGTCCTCCTACCATAGATCCATAAAATCGGGGGAAATCTTTTATTGGGGGCTACCTCAGCATTAAGATAAACCCTACCTCTGTGCTGATCCACAGGACAGAAGGGAGCCTTCGTTTTCTGAGGTTTAGCCTCTTGCTTATCCTAATTCAGTAAGTAACTAAAGCCTTGACGGTTACTTTTATTTTGGTTTGTTACCTTTAATCAGTTACCCAGACCACTGGAAGCTCAGCTCAGCTCTCTCCAGCTCTGCTCCTGACAACAATGGAATATTACTCAGTCATAAAAAGGAATAAGGTACTGACACATGCTGCAACATGAATAAGCCTTTACAACTTCATGCTAAGTGTAATACATTAGTCACAGAAGACCTTATACCGTACAATTCTATTTACATGAAACGCCCAGAATAGGCAGCAAGTAAATCAGTAGCTAACAGAGACTGAGGGGAGGGAGGAATGAGTAGTGACTGTTAATGAGTACTCTCGTGAACGATGGAAATACTCCAAGATTAGACTGTGGTGATGGTTGCACATCTCTATAAACATAATAAAAACTATTGAATTGTACACTTTAAATGGGTCAATGTTATGGCCTGTAAGTTATTTCTCAATTAAAGTATATGATATGAATATACAATGTTAGTTCATATCATCTTTAGAGCACTAGTGAGACAGAAAAATGGGTAAAGAACAGATTCTACTGCTCTGTAAAGGAGTTTGTACAATATCCTTACACAAGTAGAAATATTGAAGGATTCTGAGTAGTAGACTGACATGTTGACATTTTTGGGTTTTTGGTTTTGTTTTTTAAAAAACTTGTTGATGATGAGAATGGCTTAGAGAGCAGCTGGACTGAAGGTGGAAAGACCAGATGAGAGACTTACAATGATACCTTTAAAAAATTAAAAAATGAAGAGGACTTGAGTCAAGATAGGTAAGAAAAGAGAAAGAACTATGATCCTACCTTGAGAGTGGAATGCTATCTATTAAAGCTTTCTTTTTCTTTCTTTCTTTTTTTTTTGAGTTGGGGTCTTATTCTGTCACCCAGGTTGGAGTGTAGCAGCACAATCACGGTTCACCACAGCCTTGACCTCTGTTTCCTGAGTAGTTGGGATTACAGGTGTGTACCACCACACCTGGCTTATTTTTATTTTTTTTAATTTATTTACTTGTAGAGATGAGGTCTCACCATGTTGCCCAGGCTGGTCTTGAACTCCTGGGCTCAAACAATCCTCCCATCTCAGCTTCCTAAAGTGCTGGGATTGCAGGTGGGAGCCACTGCACCTGGCCATCTATTAAAGCTTTCTATAAAAGGGAAGCTTTCTATAGACACCAACAACTAATATGCTGGTGGATTTGTCCTTATTACATAAGCCCCCAAACAGAAAGAACTACTGAAAATAATCAAGTCTAAGAGAGTAGTGTGGTAGAAAACTCTTAATGACTGGTCTACTAAAATAGTTAACAGTTGTTTTAATCTATGACTTAAGTGATCGAGGATTTGTCTTCAAGAATATGAAGTTATGATGCCAGTGTTTCTGGTGTGTGACAGAGAACAGCAGAATGAATTGCATCTCTGAGTATAAAAGATAAGAAAAAATTCACTCAAAAGTTTTATTGCTAGAACAAGCTTCACTTTTTTCAAATGTCCTACAAACTAAAAGCAAGCATATGATATATGTAGCATGATAATAAATATTTGTTTCTTATTAAAACACTCAAAAGAAGCAATATTTGGTATTGCCTTAAATTTTTCAGAAACAATTCTCATTACAAAATATATTTTAAAAGGCAAATGCATTCATCAATTGTCTTACCTTTGATTTTCAGATAAACCACAAAAAGTCTACAGCATAAGTTCCAGTTTAGGCAGACATCTGAGTTGAAAAAGAAAAGAAAAGGCATGGTCAATATGAGTAAAACTGAGCAGGAAATTTAATTCTTTCAGCAGGAATACCCTTACTTGGTCATTTATCCCCTAAATCTGTGTGTTCAAGTTTTTCTTTGTTAATCTGTAGAATGCCAAGAATTAAGAAACTTCCACTGGACTTTCTATTGTCAATTATTATTTAATGTTGATGACATTTCTTGAAATTAAAAGCTTCTCAGCCGGGCTTGGTGGCTCAGCCTGTAATCCCGCACCTTTGGGAGGACTGCCTGAGCCCGCGGGTTCGAGACTCACCTGGACAGCGAGACCTCATCTCTACAATAAATCAAAAAAATCAGCCGGGCGTGGTAGCGCATGCCTGTAATTCTGGCTACTTGGAAGGCTGAGGCGGAAGGATAGCCGGAGCCCAGCAGGTCGAGGCTGCGGTGGCCGGGAGCGGCCACTGCACTCCAGTCTGGGCAACAGAGTGAGACTCCAACTCAAAAAAAAAAAAAAAAAAAGCTTCTCAAAACTTATATATACTACATAACAGGAGAAAAAAAATCAATTTCCTTCACTGGCTCAATTCTTCATAAGAAAAGTATTTTCTAAACTTTATACTCCCTATAATATCACCATTATTACTGTCCATCCTCACAGAAAATACAAAATTTAAAAATCTGCAATGTAAAAGTCAACCAATAGCACATGTGTATAAAGACTAAGTAAAAGAGAAAATTAAATAAAACAAATGTCTAATAAATATGAAAAATGTTTCGCTACATTGGCAAAGAAAATCAAATTAAAATGAGTACCACCTTTAATCAATGAAATGAGAATTGTTTTTCAAATTAGATGAGTCATTAGTGCTGTTCCAGTTCTCCTCCTTACCAGACTCATGACACAATTGCACCTCATTGTCCTCTTTAAATTTAAGTGTGGCTATGTGACTTGCTCTAGCCACTGAAATGTGCACTGATGTCACATAATTACTTCTAGGCATAAGCTTTAGGAACCAGTACACAACTGAAAGATCCACCCACTATTCCAGTCATTATGGAGTTCACTAAATGGCACTGAAGAGGAAAAAAAAAGCCCTGCTAATATAGGTCAGACATCTAACATGAGCAAGAAATAAACTTTGCTGCATTAAATCACTGATGTTTTGGAGAAATATTACAACAATATAATCTAGGCTACACTAACAGTTACAAGTGATAATGTAATATAATAGTACGTATTATAATAACAGAATATAACTGGCATCTCTGCACAGTGTTCATGGGACTGTACATTGATAAAGTCTTTCTAGAAAGCAATTTTGCAGTATTTGCAATAAGAGACTTAAGTTCAATTCCTCTGATCCAGTAATTTCTCCGCTAGCAATCGGTCCTAAATAATCAAAAATTCAAACACAGCCGGGCTCGGTGGCTCAGCCTGTGATCCTGCGCCTTTGGGAGGCTGAGGTGAGTGGATTACCTGAGCCCGTGGGTTCGAGACCCGCCTGGGCAGGCGAGACCTCATCTCTACAATAAAATCAAAAATTAGCTGGGCGTGGTAGTGCGCGCCTGTAATTCCGACCACTTGGAAGGCTGAGGCAAAGGATCACCGGAGTGGCCGGAAGCGGCCACTGCACTCCAGTCTGGGCGACAGAGTGAGACTCCAACTCAAAAAAAAAAATTCAAACACATTTATATGATAGTTCTTTTGTGACTGTAAAGAGTAGAAACAAACTAAACATACAAATGATTTGTTAAGTTAGAATATTAAGCAATCATTAAAATTATGTATCAGGCCAGATGCAGTAACTCATGACTGTAATCTGAGCACTCTGAGAGGCCCAGGCAGGAGGATCGCTTGAGCCCAGGAATTTGAGATCTGCCTGGGCAACATAGCGAGACCTCATCTCTACAAAAAAATCAAAAAATTAGCCAGATTGAGTGGTGTGCACATGTAGTCCCAGTTGCCCAGGAGGCAGAGGAAAGAGGATTGCCTGAGCCCAGGAGTTTGAGGCTATGATAAGCCGTGATCAGGCCACTGCAATCCAGCCTGGGTAAAACAGTGAGACCCTGACTCAAAAAATAAAATTATTTATCAAAGATGACTAAAGACTAATAGGGGAAATTATGTAAAGAGCATACATTGGAACTCTCTGTATTCTCTGCTCAATTTTTTCATGTATGCAATTTTAGAATAGGAAAAACTACTACAGTGGCAAAAAGCAGATGTGTTATCACAGGAGTCAAAGGCCGTATGAAGGAATAGACCACAAAAGAGCTTAAACAAAGCTTTAAGAGTGATTGAAATGCTTTATATCTCGACTATGGTGGTTGCCAACAGGATGTATATATTAGTCAAAACCCATCCAACTATTCTGCACATAAATCATCTTACTAAAGTTGATTTTAAAAGTAAAATAAAAATGCTTAATGACAAGAAAATGCTCATCTACTGATTAATTTGAATAATGTAAAACACATACATCTGCACAGAAAAAACTAGAAATACAATGTTAACAGGACTTCACTTTGCATAAGGATTATATAGGCACTTTTAATTTTTCCATAGGCTCTATGCTTTCAAAACTCGAAATAAGTATTTTAATGTTTATTTGGTGGTATTTTATTGAGAACCAGAACTTGAAACCTAGAATAAACTTCAGGTTTTAAGAATTTACTCATTCAATATTTATTGCATGCCTCTGTGTACAAAACAGCATCCTAAGTAGTAGAAAGACACTTCCACACTGGGTGTGTTTCCTCCAAGATTTAGCTAGATGTGCCTTTTAAGTGATCACTGTAGCCAATGAATAGGCAAGCACCAACAATCATCTGCAAATCACATCTGTTTATAATCCTTTTTTTTTTTTTGAGTCAGGGTCTTACTCTGTCACCCAGGCCGGAGTGTAGTGACATGATCACAGCTCACTGCAGCCTCAACTTCCTAAGCTCAGGCAATCTTTCTGCCTCAGCCTCCTGAGTAGCTGGGACTATAGGCGTGCACTACCACTTCCAGCTAATTTTTTGAATTTTTTGTAGAGATGAGGTCTCACCATGTCGCCCAAGTTGATCTCGAGCTCCTAGATTCAAGCAATTCACTGACCTCGGTTGTTTATAATCTTTACACTGGCAAAAGACAGGTAGTTTATGACTATTTGTAAGAACTGTTTGCATTAATAATTATTTGTTTACCTAATCTTTCTGAAAATAAGCTTAAAATTTCTACAGTGTTTAATACTGAATATGTGCCACATATGTTGAATGTACAACGTGTGAATGTGTTTATAAGAGTTATGTGTTAATAACTATTCATTTAAAAATTTTATGAATTTTGAGCACATATTTACTTAAAGGATTAAAAGATTTTACAACTGTAAAAATGGCTGAAGTATTTTAAATGCTAAGAAATTACAGAAAAGTATAGATGAAACACAGAAAGCAATAAATATGACTATGAATACAGAACATTAAGCAAAGAAAAGAACCAGAAGATTAATCAAATAGAAAAATCAGATATATAATTAACAAATTGTAATCAACAAGGAAGGGTATAGCACAAAAATAGGTGTTCTGTGTTCAGCAGCAAGTATAGCAGTCAACATATTAAACTAACTTCTTATGAGAGAAAAATATGAAGTACCGAATATTGCGAAAAATACGTGTGAAGCAAAAACAAGAAAGAAAATATAGAAGAATCTAACCTAGAAGTGATTTTAAAGCAGTGAAGACTGAGATTGAATCACCATGTTTAATTACAACTGTATAATATATCGCTATCTCAAGTCTAATATTTGGACTTACTTGATATATTCAAAAAGTATAAAGTTGTTAATTTATAATAAAATAGAGATAAAGCACATAATTTATACTAATAACCACTAAGAAGTGCTAAAATAATGTGCTCATCAGATTACAGATAGTAAAGATGAATAAAATAGTCCCAGACATCAGGGAATTTTCATGGCACTTAGAAATTGAGAATGAAATCTAAAACAAAATTATCAAGACCACAGGAAAGCGAATGGAGCATTCTCAATAAGTATTAGTATCTCAACCCATAAAAATATAACCTATGAATAGGAAAGGAAAATACAGGTAGATGGGAAAACACTATCACCATCTGGTCTGATTTTCTTTTTTTCTTTTCCTTTTTTTTTTTGAGTCAGGGTCTTATTCTGTTGCCCAGCCCACACCCATTGCTCACCATAGCCTCAACCTCCTGGACTCAGGTAATCTGTCCACCACAGCCTCCCAAGTAGCCAGGGCTACAGACACACACCACCACACCTGGCTAACTTTTTGTAGAGACGAGGTCTCACTATGATGCCTACGCTGGTCTCAAACTCCTGGGCTCAAGCAATCCTTCGGCCTTAGCCTTTCAAAGTGCTGGGATTACAGGCATGAGCCACCGCACCCACCCTGGTCTGGTTTCTAAATTCTAAAAACCTTAAATTCAGTAACATGTGCCCCAATCAACTATATCAGTGGTGAAACTACAGCCTGGGGGCCAAATCCAGACCATGGCCTTTTTGTCTGGCCCAGGTTTCATATTTTTAACAGGTTGTAAACAAAAGAATATGTAACAGAGGCAGTATGATGGTACAACGCTTAAAATATTTACTATCCAGGCCGGGCTCGGTGGCTCAGCCTGTAATCCCGCACTTTGGGAAGCCGAGGTGAGTGGATTGCCTGAGCCCACGGGTTCAAGACCCGCCCAGGCAACTTGGTGAGACCTCATCTCTACAATAAATCAAAAAATTAGCCGGGCGTGGTAGCGCGCGCCTATAGTTCCAGCTAATTGGAAGGCTGAGGTGGAAGGATCACCAGAGCCCAGCAGGTCGAGGTTGCAGTGGCTGGGAGCAGCCACTGCACTCCAGTCTGGGTGGCAGAGTGAGACTCCAATTTAAAAAAAAAAAATTAAATAAATAAATAAATATCAAAAAAAATTTAAATAAATAAATATTTACTACCTGGCCATTTACAGAAAATGTTTGATCTCTAAACTAAATAATTCACAAATAGATGAAACAGGTCTTAGTGGTGGCTCTCATCCAGAGATATAAAGTGTGTTATGGCATCAGTATATTAGGGCTGGAAGGAGGCGCTGAGACCATCTTTCCTCCGTGTCACATTACGAAGGAGTAACTATGACCCAGAAGTTCCAGTATGCCAGGTCTAATGTCTCCCAGGTCCAATTATAGTCCATCACAACATTGGTTCCCTTTTCCTTCAGTGAAGTAATCTGGAAATAAAAGAGCGGTACAATAGAATAAATGCACTGCCCTCTACTCTACCCTGAGGCTTTCCTAAGCACAGTTAATCAACTAAGCAAACTGAGGTGCAGATACCTTCCTATTTGGCCAACTCAGCATCAATAGTTACTTTCTATTTTCCCAGTTTCATCTCCCTCTACTCTACTTACATATTCTCCAAACTAAGCAAATCAACCTACTTAGCATTCCTGAAGAAGCATCTTGTTCTTTTGGTTTTAAGAACCTTGGTTTCTGCAATTTCTCTCATGGACCAGTTCTCCCTTGTCCACCTAACCAAATTCTTAACATCCTTCACGGCCCAATTTAACATCCATGATACCTTCAAGCTTATGACCCAATAGGAAACACAGCTAAGGTACACACAGAAGAAGTAAAAAAAAAAAATCCTGAAAGCTGTAATGAACAAAATATACAATTCCAAGGAATAAGATGTCACCTCTGTGGAAAATGTTCAGGCAATGATTTGGGAAAGTCTTTGAGTAAGATGTATAAGGACAGAGAGAAGAGAAGAAAAAGTGGCATTCCAGGCAGCGGAAATGGAAGGAGCAAAGGTGCAAGAGGGACAACCTGTTATGGCACGGATTCTCACCATCTTTGTGTTTCTCTAGATTTTGGCTCTGATAGAGTGATGGCATAAAGAATGCCCTTAAACTCTGAAGTCCGCTGCCCCACATGATATTGAATAAAAAATTACCACAAAAACATAGATTGATGCTAATCAGGTGATTGATATTCAAAATTGACAGTCTACTCCTGTATAAGTTTTCAGATAGCTTTTGGACACACCTGCACAATCAAATATTAACTCTGTTCATTTAAGGCTAAAGTCTATTATTTTCATAACTTTAAACATACCAAAAGATTGTTTGATTATTTTGGTTTCCTCTTCACTGGGTAATTTTATTCTATGGATAGCAACCTTTGATATCTGTTTATTCCAAACCTAGGGCCTTGTAGATGTCTCTAAATACTTGTTGGATTAATAATATTGGAATATGATACACTTTTCACTGGAAATATTCCTTTAATTATTCAGAGTAATAGAAAGTAGAGAGAAGATAGGTGTTGTAAAAGTGAAGCCATCAAAAAACAATTATTTCAAAACCGTCTTTGAAGCAAATAACCTGTTCGTAAGTAACTCAAATCTTTTATTAAAGCCTTTGTTATAACACTACACACACACCACCACCACCGCCAAGGCTAAATATATTTACTAAATAATGTTTACTAAATATAGTTTGAGAGAGAAAAATCATATAATATGATAATCAGAAAAATGCCACTTGTTTGCCTTTGTATTCCACATAATTTCTAGCACATAGTAGGTGCTTTCAATCATTCATTGAGTTGAACAGTCATGAGAAATATTTTCTCTGCTTCCCATATGACTTCACTATATTTCAAAGGTGTGAGTCATCGACTCTGGCAATAAATAAAAGCAGAACTTATACCACTTCAAAAGCTTGCCATATTTCAAGAGCTCTCTGAAATGAGAAGAGATTTCCATAGATGTGTTCCCTAATTACACAAGAAGATGTATTGTTTCACTGCTGTCGATTTGCTATATTTAGATGGCTCTGAATTGAATTATTCGAGCATGTACAAATATAACCTTGAAGGGGTCCACATACTTGCTTCTGACAGTCTGGATATAAAAGCCACTATTCAGATAAAAGATGACAGGCAACAGGAACCTGACAGGCCGGTAATTTACTGCATTTTCTGCACATTTGAGTTCATAGGCCTCCATAGCCATTAAGCAAAATTAGTTTCATGATGTCAGCCAAAAAGCCTCATGGGCAACAGTTTTATGTCATTAAAAAAACTACCATCCTCAATCTGTTTGAATCTGTGTTTGCTCATTAGGAGTCTCCCATTGAATCGGGAGCAAGGCTTTAATTGCATTCTTGCTCTACCAATGCTTAGTATAGTCCTGAACTAGAACAAAGTCCTGTTCTCCCTTCTCTCTCCATGTCTAAAATAACTTATAGTTGAAGAAACTAAGTATCAGACAGCCTACTAGTTCTCTACCAAAAGTGAAGCAATTTCAAAAGTATAAATGTGATCTTAATATATAGTTATCCACCTTAGAAAGCAAGTGTCAGAGAAAGATTTCATCTTCTGCTGCTCCCAGTGGTTCATCTCTGAATTCACTATGCTCTCTCATACCCCTACGCCTTCGCAAATGTTATTTTCCTCTCTGCTTGTTTACAATCTTCTCTCAAACCTGTCTGGCAAATTTCTACTCATTATAGAAGTCTTACCTAATTTTCTCAGTAAAGACTCACATAATCCTTCCCCTATGCACCTTTTACATACTTACATTAAGTACTTCTCAAAATGGTTATAACTCTGTCTCTTACGATCAGAGAACCATAAGCTCTCTGTTGGCAATGACTGGACACTTCTTGGCAGAGCTGATATTCAGCTGGTACACAGTATAACCAGCTGAATTACCAGGCTTCAGGTTTATACTGAAGTACTGAATACTTCTGGTAATGTAGTCTCATGAAGCATTACTGCCCCAAAAGCAAGCAGCCCTAAGGAGCATGCGAATGGCCCAATCTCATGACCACCACAACCCAGAAGCTGCAGCAGGAAAGTCAGACACAGCACAAAGGATGGAGGGGTCCTTCAAGACCCTGAACCAATACTACAGCCACACTGATTGATTGGTGCCTGTGTTGTACTGACTGGTATTTAACTTTGAATATCACTCCTGCCTCTTTGTAGCCAAAGCAAAGGACACTGCCTAGCTATAGCAGACCTTTAATTCTTTGTCAAAATAATAAATGAAGACATACAAGTCCTATCATGGCTCAAGGTCAATGGGCATGCTGTCAAAACTCTTCAGACAATGATCAGATTGACAAGAAAAATCCAAGTCCTTAAGTTCTAAAAAGGAAAAGTGGGTCAAGTCTGCCTATTCTATGTTTGCCTTCAGGGTCTGAAAAAAGAAATGCTTCATTTCATTTTTGTGGGGGAAAACCTTCAGTGTGATATCTCACTGAGTAAGTTTTAAAAAATGTTTTAAAATGAAGTTTAAAAACAGTCTTTATAAAATAAGTCTCCATAACAATATTACCAACAATGATCACTAAACTCTCATTAGTGTCTTGGACAGGAACACAGGTATCACTAAAGAACACCAGTGATTAATTCAAATAGAGAGGAAAAGGCAAGAATGAGCAGAGTCAGTTAATTATAAATGGCATATCTAATTAAAGATTTTGCTAGGGGCTTCAGATACTTCTAATTAGTTTTACTTGGTATATTAATTATAAACAGAACACCATGAGAGAATTTTCTAATCACAGGAATTTACTGCGAATGTAAAAATTCATTTAAGTTATCATTATAATTTAATAATTAAATGTTCAATAATGTATGATAATTATTTTGAAAGTCATCAATAAAATATATATCACATTAAGTTACTCAGAATATCACTAAGGTGGTAACAAACTCGTTAAAAACTTCACAAGGGAGTGAGGTGTAGCTGAGAGAAGGATGAACATGTAGCTTTAAAACTGAGAATCTTGAATTTATAAGTGGCAATATAAAAATCCTTTTAGGCTGCTTACTTTCTTTTTTTTTTTTTTTTTTGAGTTGGAGTCTCACTCTGTCGCCCAGACTGGAGTGCAGTGGCCACTCCACCGCAGCCTCGACCTGCTGGTCTCTTGCCGGCCACCGCAGCCTCGACCTGCTGGTCTCCGGCAATCCTTCTGCCTCAGCCTTCCGAGTAGCCGGAATTACAGGCGCGTGCTACCATGCTGAGCACATTTTTTATTTTATTGTAGAGATGAAGTCTTGCCTTCCCAGGTGGGTCTCGAACCCGCGGGCTCAGGCAATCCACTCACCTCAGCCTCCCAAAGGCGCAGGATTACAGGCTGAGCCATCGAGCCCAGCTTGCTTACTTTCTAGTAGAAAAATCATCTATCACTCATGCTGTAGGGAGTTTGAGAGAGTCACAAGATTAAAATGTTAAAAACAATGATGGAAGAAGGAAAACTAGAAGCAAGAGAAACTTATTTAATTTCAATAGTGTCCCATTATTTTAATGTCAATCTTTAGTAAAACAGTGCTGTGCTATATACTACGCTAATAAAAAATTCTAGAAGGTGACAAAATCTTAAACAAGAAGCATAATGTGTTTATTTAGGACAAATTAAGGAAGACCATCCTGATTTTTTTGTATTTACTAAATTAGAGACTTAGCAGAGAGGAGAAAAATAAAAACCATAATATATTTTAATTTTGATAAAAGATTTTAAAGTCTCACTAGTCTTAATTTAAAACAATCATGCAAATTATCTTGGTTATTAGCACTAACATATGAATTTAAGCCAAACACATATACAAAGAAAAGGTGAGTAATAGTAACAGCAGCTACCATTTACTGAATATCTATATACTGTGCCAAACAGAATGCAAGGTGCTTTACACAAGTTAATTTTCACAACCACCTTGCTATGCAGATACTGCTATCATACCTACCTTCCTGATGACCAGTTAATACTAGAAATAACCATGCCAAGGTCAGCTAGTTAAGTGGCAAATATTCAAACCCATAGTTCCCTAATCCACAGCCCCTATGCTGGCTGCTGCACCCCACTAACTGGCCAGATGGTCTCAATGGAAATATAGTAGGCCAAGTTAGCACTGAAGTTCTGGAGTGTATTTGCTGTTCTAGATGGATGAGATTAAGGCTATGATCCACTAACCGGATGAGTGTAACCATCTGAGTATCTAAGGAAAACAACATAATTTACTAATTATATTTCTGACTCTGATTTGGGAAATCAAGGATGTGCTAGTTAGCTTAAGGGCTGTCACAAAATTGTATCTTCATTGAACTCACTTTGATCTAAATTATTTTAAAAATGACTAAAACTTAAATGCAGAAGTAGGAGAATTCCATCAGGCCAGATATAAGTTAAAATGGAATGATAAAAATAAATGAGAGTTTGACTAAAAGAAAAATACTGGAAAAAATATTTCTCCAACTTTTGTGAACACCTGTAACAAAAAAAGAAAACTTATTGTTCATTTAAAAAGTCAGGTATTTTAAAAGTATCCCTTCCAAATAAATGAGCATAAATAAATTGATATGTAAAAAACTCATTGCACACCTAAAAACAACACATAACAAGTGTTTTAAAAACAAGTTAATGACTTGGGTAAATGTAGATGAAAAGTGAAAATGGGAAAGAAAGGGAAAATAAGGGAAGAGTCAACCTTTCTCCAAGATCCTTCTCATGTAAAGAGCACCTGCTCTTATACTCCCCCAGAAAATTGGGGGGGGGAAAGAGTACCTGTCCTTGAAGGTATTTACCAAAAACAGTCCTTCAGAATCTACCTTCCATGGGAGAAATCTCAGGTTGTGGCCAAAGAAATATTACTTCTCTCTTAGAAGGTCCAGCATTGAAAATAACAGCCTCCCTTATCCCGAGCAGCTGCTTTCTGGAAATATTTTCAATTGCTCTACATCCCATGGCATATTTCGAGGAGTAGCCTTTCTTCTTCTATCACTTTTCTAAACTGAATTTTACTTATTGTTTAATCAGCATAATGAAAAATTTTAACAATTTATGATACACAGGAACCCAGACACAATCAGGGTATTTTATAATGTAAATATAATTCTCATTTTCAAAGCACAGGCATCCTTCACAAAGATGGAGCCATTTGAAAAGATTTTTTAAGGTTTTTCACATGAGTTATTTTCGACTTCTTTTTTTATTTCAAAGAAATCAGGCCTTTAACAAAAAACATATTACAGTCACACATTGTTTAACAACAGGGATACGTTCTGAGAAATGTCTCTTTAGGCGATTTCATCCTTGTGCAAACATCATAGAGTGTACTTACACAAGCCTAGATGGCATAGCCGACTACACCTTCAGGCTATATGACATAGCTCATTGCTCCTAGGCTATAAGCCTATGCAGCATGTTACAGTACTGAACACCATAGACAATTGCAACACAATGCTAAGTATTTGTGTATGTAAACATAGAAATGGTACAGTAAAAATACAATATCATAATTTTATGGACCACCTCCATGTATGCAGTCCTCATTGACCAAAACTTCATTATGCTGTGAATGATTGCATTTTCAACTTTCTTGTTTGTAAATGCCTGGAATAACCTCCTGCATCTCATCTACCATGCCCCTGCAGATTCAGAAACCACCTTACAGTCCAACTCTTTTACTTGACTGACTTACTGAGCTTGAACAGGTAAAGACCACATGTGGTATATTTTATTCTAGTGCAATGATACCTATAAAACTGGACAAATTGAGACCAACTCTCCCCATTATACCAAACAACTAGCCTATAATTTGAATATGCCATTATTTTACATACGAATTTAAAAATAAAAATATGTCTGCCATCATGTTTATTAAAACTATAAGCGTCTACGAACTGCATTGATTCTGTATAGCAATACAATACTCTATCCCATAAAAACAAAGCAAGCAAGCAATTTGTAATTCTTATTTCACTTGTGAAAAGGCCAGCCATCTAACAGTTTTATGAAGCATCTTATTTCTTTAGCAAACTATCAAAAGATGATCTCCCTTTCTTTAACATATATGGACAGTGTAAATCATAAGCAAAGGCCAAATGAAATATCCTCAGAAATTCTTGCTTCTAAGGACATGAATAGACACTACTCAAGAGAAGACATATAAACATCAACAAATATATGAAAAAATGCTCAACATCACTAATCATCAGAGAAATGCAAATTGAAATCACAATGAGATATCACTTTACACCAGTTAGAATGGTTACCATTAAGAAGTCAAAGAACAACAGATGTTGGCAGGGATGTGAGAAAAGAGAACACTGACACACTATTGATGGGAATGCAAACTAGTTCAACCTCTGTGGAAAACAGTACGGACACTTCTCAAAGAACTAAAAACAGAACTACCATTCAACCAAGCAATCCCACTACTGAGAATCTACCCAAAGGTAAAGAAATCATTATATAAAAAAGATACCTGGATTGCCTGAGCCCATGGGCAACAGAGTAAGACTCCAACTCAAAAAAATAAAAAAGATACCTGTATTTGTATGTTCACTGCAGCACTATTCACAATAGCAAACTCATGGAACCAACCTAAGTGCCCATCAATGATCGACTGGATAAAGAAAATAGTATATACACACCATGGAATACCACACAGCCATTAAAAAGAATGAAACCACATTCTCTGAAGCAACACAGATGGAGCTGGAGAACATCATCTTAAATGCACTATCTCAGAAACAAAAAACCAACACCACATGTTCCCACTAATATGAGGGAGCCAAATGGCCATAAAGATGGAAATAATAGACACTGGGAACACTAAACGGTGGGATCAAGGGGAAGGTGGGGAGGGGAATGAGGGTTTAAAAACTATCTATTGGAGCCAGGCTCGGTGGCTCAGCCTGTAATCCCGCGCTTTGGGAGGCTGAGGTGAGTGGATTGCCCGAGCCCGTGGGTTCAAGACCCGCCTGAGCAACTTGGCGAGACCTCATCTCTACAAGAAAATCAAAAATATTAGCCGGGTGTGGTAGCACGCCTGTAGTTCCAGCTACTTGGAAGGCTAAGGCAGAAGGATCGCCGGAGCCCAGCAGGTTGAGGCTGCAGTGGCCGGGAGTGGCCACTGCACTCTAGTCTGGGTAAGAGTGAGACTCCAACTCAAAAATAAAAAATAAAAATAAATAAATTTTAAAAAAAAAACTATCTATTGGGTACAATGTTCACTATTTGGGGAATGGGGACACCTGAAGTCCAATTCCCACCACTACTTAATATGCCCATGTAGCAAGCATGCACTGTACCCACTGAATTGAAAATTTAAAAAATAATGACTTTAAAAAAGAAATAAATTCTTCCCTCTTGTAAAGTATGGGATTCAATAGTCCAGCTGCCAGGAAGCTATTTCAAGATATTATTTAGACATTACAAGTCACATTTAATTAAGAGTTTGTTACTTGTTACATTTTAAAGTTATTGGAAAGTAACAAAATATTTCCCTTTGTTGACATTCTAATGCATTTTTAATTCTACTATGCACTACAAATTTACAACAATAACATTTTATGTCTTAGTGGTTTTTGAAATGCCAATCCCATTGCATACTTATTTGTTGAAATAAATAAACCCTTTTAAATGTCATATCGCCAATTCTCTTCAGCCCCAGAAAATAGACATGTCAAAAACTCAACTGGAAAGTAAATAAATCATGACACATTTGAAATGTTATTAAATGATCCTGAAGACCAAATATGGGTCAAACTACAAAAAGACCCTCAATCTCTGCTACCAAGGAGAATTCTGCTGATTTACTCACATACAGAAAAGAGGTAATCAGCATGTCCTTAGCCAAGCACATGTTTGCTGAGATGGACTGTATCAGTTCAAGGATTTTGCTCACTGCTGCCTATCTTTCCTTGGTCTGCAGGAAACAAGTGTGCTCAGCTGAGACTATCTTTAACTAATTCATTTTTAAAGAGTTATAACCTCTTAAATGAGACTTGCCTAAAAGTACTGAAATCCTCTCCAGTGGGATTACAAGTTATATTAGTAATGAATGTGTTCAATTAGTTAAGAAGAAAACGGCAACCTACAATAGTGCTGAATATCTGAGGTAATACAAACACTTTCTACAGTGAAATAAAAGTAGTTAAGTACCATGTATTTCAAATGAAAACTCAAAGATGTGGAGTGTCCACATCAAGAAATTCCCATAAGGAGTAAAATTATCTAGCAGTCCTTCTGTGAGGCCCCCAAATTAGTATTTTCCATGGAACTAAAAAGTCAGAGAATGTGAGTCACTTCTGAAGAGCTCTTTGAAGATTAAAATGAAAAAGACTTCAAGTAATAAGGAGAAATTAACTATAAAGAAACTATTTAGAAATAGATACATATCCCAAATTGCATAAAACTTAAAACTAACACTTATCAAACACCCTCATACTTGCAATTCTGTACCTTCTAGAAAGAATGGCATAGTGAAGGGAAGCCATAGCCTACCTGGACATACTAGGCCAGGGTCCCCCACATCCAACATAGGCAGATCCAGGGGCTTTCTGTGTATATTCTAGGAGCATATATCTAAAGTCTGAACTGTTTACTGTCTACCCAGGAGTCCATCCAACATTAGCCCGCAGCAATAGGGACCCTTGAGAAGGTTGGCTAGGCCTAGGAGCTTCATAAGCCGTCTAGTCAGCTTTGGAAAAAGGTTAAAAATTATTGGCAAAGGGAGCTTCTCCATTTACAGCAGCACTTGCCTATAAGATAACAAGAATAAATGCTGTTTCACTACAAATGGGACATATTTTAACCAATCATACACAGATCTATGAATCCACGTCATCCTATCCAAAGTGCTAGTTTTCTTTTCTTTTCTTTTTTTTTTTTTTGAGTTGGAGTCTCACTCTGTCACTCAGACTGAAGTGCAGTGGCCGCTCCCGGCCACCGCAGCCTCGACCTACTGGGCTCCGGTGACCCTTCCACCTCAGCCTTCCAAGTAGCCGGAATTACAGGCATGCACTACCACGCCCGGCTGATTTTTTGATTTATTGTAGAGATGAGATCTCGTTGCCCAGGTGGGTCTCGAACCCGCAGGCTCAAGCAATCCACTCACCTCAGCCTCCCAAAGGCGCAGGATTACAGGCTGAGCCACCACGCCCAGCTCAAAGTGCTAGTTTTCAGTCCTTAATTAGGTAAACACTCTTTTGCACCCCATCCCCACTCCTTTCTTTGCTAGTACTAATAACCGAGCTTTTCTTCCTCAATGATAATTAAGCAAATTTCTTTACTATATTTTCTTGTCTACCAAACAAATAAACTTAGCTCTGTTTTGTCTTATTTTTTAGTACCACTGGTCTTTGTTATATTTCTTGACATACTGACTTTTCAAGAATGCTTTCATCCCCTTCTCCTCACCAATGGCAAATCAATATTGGCCTGGGAGCTAGAACTGGTCAATAGCATGATATGCCCTAGCAAACAGTAATGTGGGTCAGGAAAGCTCACAGGTCTGACTATGGTTAGATCATGCCATTGGTGTACCTGAAAATCTGCCAGACAATTAGAATACCACTTCAGAAAAACAAGAATCCTCTTGAGCACTCATAATGGTGGTGCTAACCAGTACAATGTTGGAAGGTGGACATAACTGATCTTTAAAGGCAAGATTCCTTTTTATTCCTCTTTCTGCTTATCACGTACATGGTCCACTGTCAAAAGAGATAAGAGGAAATCAATTATTAAATAACAACTGTTTGCTCCTCAAGCACAAGCATCCGCCCATTCTTTCAAATGGCAGGTGGATAATGTGTTGCTGGAAAACTGATACACTGCTTTCACCAACCCAAGACTGTTGACTGCTTACCACACAATCTTTTATGAGGGACTTTTTCCTCAGGTAATTTCAGAGTTTAGGATATTTGCCAAGTAAAATATGTTTTATTTAGACAATAAAAATTAATAATAAAATTTGCCTTATTAGGGCAGCTTCAGTTCCCCAGCACTTCCCAATTCATTCTCTCCCTATTCACAGAGGGCATACCAAAGATTCTATGGAATCCAAATAGCAAAATGCTACTATGGATTTTAAATAAGGGAGCAGCACAATAAAAACAATGTTTCAAAAAGATTAGTAACATGACAAGACAATCGAGAACTGCAGGTGAGAGACAGTGGAAGCAAGGAAACCAACTCAACATGAGATGATAACTGGTCCACAAAGAATAAGGCAATGACTGAGCAAGGAGGTGCACACCTGTAGTCCCAGCTATTCAAGAGGATCACTTGAGGCCACAAGTTCAAGGCTGCAGTGCATTATGATTTCACCTGTGAACAGCCGCTGCACTCAAGCTAGAGCAACATAGTGAGAGTCCTATCTCTTTTTTAAAAAAAAAAAAAGCTGGGCTCGGTGGCTCAGCCTGTAATCCCAGCACTTTGGGAGGCCGAGGTGAGTAGATTGCCTGAGCCCGCGGGTTCGAGAACCGCCTGGGCAACTTGGCGAGACCTGATCTCTACAATAAATCAAAAAATCAGCCGGGCGTGGTAGCGCACACCTGTAGTTCCAGCTACTTGGAAGACTGAGGCGGAAGGATCACCAGAGCCCAGCAGGCGAGGCTGCGGTGGCCGGGAGCGGCCACTGCACTCCAGTCTAAGCGATAGAATGAGACTCCAACTAAAAAAAAAAAAAAAAAAGATAGGCAAAGGCTCTAAGAATAATTTTTTAAAAGAGTTGATTCTGAGATTACCAACAAACTTCACCTTTTCGACTACAAATTCAGTTTATCTTGGAAATAGATGAATGCAAGTACTTGTTTTGCCTGATGGCAGAAAGGGAGCCTTAAGAGTTCACTTGTGAGTTATAAGGTCATCCTCTTCCAGCCAGGTTACAGAGTGCTTAAAATTCAACCACAAGGAAATCATCCTTTTCAATTACAACTCTACTCTCCCAACATTTTCTCTCAAAATATCCTAGAAGGAGCAATTTCAAAACTCCTCATTTAGCCATTTTTGCTGCTTTAATGGCAGTTAAGTTTGCCTGGTTGCCATCTTCAGGTGCTCCCACATTACCATCTACCCACCACACCCCCAGAACCCTGCCTTGATAAAAAGAACTACAGCAAAATCAAGGAGCTGAGACTGAATTTTATCTAACCTGGAAGTAAGACCAAAAGAAATTCGATGCTTTGCCAAGATTAGGAATAAAACCAGTTAAGGGTTTTAAAATCCTAATGTCAGAGCTTTATGATACCCTTCAGATTTTCTCTGCTTTTGGATGTAATATACGAAAAACAAAACAAAGAACTATAGAATTAAGCACAGAGAAGCTTCAAACAAGACTCTATCCTTCTCTCTCTCTGTCTTTTAACTTCAGTGGAGCAAGAGAGGTTAAAAGAAACAGTTAATAAATCAAAGAGCTTTCTTCAGGGATTCCCTGCCACCTTCAGGGCAAAGTTCTGACCCTAGCGCCTGGTATATAAGACCCATAATATGTGAAATCCAACAATCCTTTTCCAACCTCATCCTTTACCATACTACTTTCCACTTCCTTGTTCAACAATACTTTCTGCTGAATCTCTGCAAAGCCCCTACTTCAGCTCATTCCACTTTTCTTCAAAGAACATTCTTTTCCCCTTGTCTGTGTGGCTATGTTAAGCTCAAGCTCTTCTCTTAGTCCACAGGTCTATGTTCTTCCTATAGCCCAGTAGATTTTCTTTCTCTTCTTTTTTCTTCTTCTTCTATTTTGTCTATGAATCCTAGTATTCTTCCTACTAACATGACACTTTTCAGCACATTTGGAATATGGCTACTAGCGTCTTAAAAGGGAACCCAACTGAGATGAAATACATGAAGAAGTTTTGCCACACAGGGCTCAATGGGTCAATTTGACACCAAAAATGAACTTTAATGAATATTGATAATGCTGCTAAAACAAAGGAAAAAAAGAACTCTTAAAATGTTCATTGTTCTAGTTGGAAAATGTATTCATACATCAGTTTCTCAATGATCAAAACATTGAACTATGAAATCAGTTTATATCATTTTTAAAATAGGGAATAATATCCACACCTCAATAGGAAATCTGCCTTGAGAAGAAACACAAGAGTTAAAACTTACAACACCCGACTACAAGTTCCTGTTATCTTTTTAGGTAGGATAACTGCTAAAGGATACATATAAGTCTGATAACTATATTTTTCAGAACTCTGTTAAAATTTTTTCTACTAGGGATTCAGACTGAGGGCTGCATAAACATCCTCATGCTATTAGTGTAAAAAACAAAATGGAAGCTTTGAGCAAAACAACACCCAAGACTACAAGACTATACCCAGCTATATACTCAAACTGGCTGCAACTCATTATATAACATAGTTTTTATAACAGTACCAGGTTGAGGGATTCAACAAATCAATGGTTCTAATAAAAGCAAGAAATGTGATCTAACAGAAAATATTCATGTGGGTCTTGCTTTGCTTTTTAGAATAATTTTGGACACTCTAACCTTTTCTCTATCTTAAACTCTAAGATGTAGCAATTATAAAGTCACTAATTTTAAATGTTTTCTAAGGCACTTGGTACATTTTAACTCAGTTACTCCAGCTCTAAAATCAAACTACTCATTCACAGGAACATACTTAAAATTAAACATTGTAAAATTTAGATTGCAAATTAAAACACCAGTCAATTTGAATCAGAAGGTTAAATTCTAACAGAATGATTTATAATCGTACTTCAATAATAAAAATATCTTAGTGAATTTAACAATGGGATTTCCCTCCTTGACTTGAGGGAAGGTATGGAATGTCAAAAATAAAACAGGTGTCCTAAAGATTAGAATGAAAGAAACACAACCTAACTGGATTTGAAATTTAATACAAAAAATACAAGCTCCCAAACTCCTCCATTTTTGTCCTTTACCTTTACTCCTCCCCTGCGGCCGGCCACCTGTTTTCGATGTTCTCATGCAGAGAAAATAGCAACAATGCCATTTTCCTTTCACATGCAGTCAGTTTTGACAAACTTAAGTCAGTATGTAAGTTAAAAATAGAAACTCAACCCAAAATGTGATGTCGCAAATAACCACTTAAGTACTGAGTGGTTTCTCCCTTGAATGGTATTGCATTTTCCATTTATTATTTTTAAATGTATCAAAAAAGCTAAAAATCTGCACATTTAGCAGAACAAATAATACATTCCAAGTTAATAATACATTAAACTCAACTCTATTAAGCACACACTAAGATCAAAATTATGCCATTTTGGAAACAGAACTCCTTTAAGAGTGGTCCTTAGTACTTCTGATATTTCAAACCACTGCTTTTATTTTCATATAAACACAATTGTGACCCCTTTATAAGTAAGCATTCAAATTTGCCAGAAGCTTAAATAACTGTTTCATCATGTGTGCCAGTTACCTTCACTGGCCCTCCACTAGATCCATTTAGAGTTTACAACTAGGTCCACATAGATAAAGTTTTATTTAAACAGTCACACCCATTCTTTTATAAGTTACTTATGGCTGCTTTTTGCTCTATACCAACAGAGTTGAGCCATTGTGACAGTGACCATTTGACTCTTTAATAAAGATAAAGTTGGCCAACCCCAGGATTTTTCAAAATCAACTGGATGAAATTCTCTTACCACTGTCTTCACTGTTTGCCAATAAGATGAAGGTGAAAGACTTCTTACAGAATTTCTTAGAGCTTCTTATAAGCAATTAACTTTTTAATATTTATACTACTTGGATACTTTCCTGAAATACTGAACAAAGCACAGCTGATTCAGCAATTCAGGTGAAAATAAAGACTTCTCAGCCTCAAAATGTAAAATGTCTCCATGCAGCACCACCTAATTACTACTGCTCAGCAGTAAGTACAGAATTGTGATAGGAGGTTGAGTAATGACAGAAGCCTATTTGTGTACCATTGTTTCTGCTAAAAGATTTGCAAGTGAAAAAACAAAAATGGCTAGAAGTATCTAAAACAAACTAGTCTGAAAGTTTTATGAATAGAATTGTTATTATATTTTCGATGATGCTGTGGCAGAGCCAGATGTGGACACAGACGTGCCACTCCAGTGTCCATGCTTCTGACTAACCCATTAAACTGCAGTTATTATTAGAATGGGCATTCCAGGTATTCCTAAGAATAGCTCTACATAACTGTGCTTGAAGCATTCTTCATTGACATCAGAATTTTAATATATATTTCTAGTTTGGAAAAAATTATGCTTTGTTGTCAAAAATGCTGTTGGTAGCATTGGTCATAAGTTCAACATCTGTTTAGGTCATTTAGTTTCAATCAGAGGAAAAGATTTTCCAAAACCTCAGAACATTTAAGCTGACTTTCTTTGTCCACACCCATCAGAAGAGGGACAGGTAAAAAGAACAGAAAGGGCCATCGACCAAGCACTTCCTCTCCAAGAACACAGCTCAGAAGGGATTTTGGTGGCATCACAAAATCAGGGACTCAAAGCTGGAAGGGACTTCGCTTCAACTCCCTTCATGGAAAATGAAGCCAAAAGACAAGCGTGGTTTTCCTCATGTCCCATGGCTAGTCATCCACATCAGACCATGTGCAAGAAGACCTTCCCACTGTACTACAAATGCATGCCTCAGTAACATAACATCTCAGTAGAAAGACATGTATAAGTTGTTGTACAACAAAAATCCCCTGGAAATCAGCAGATGGAAAGGGAGGCTCTTACCAAAGATCCTTAGAGTCTAACTGATATAACTATTATGTAGTCACAATAATTAAAAAATAGAATAAAAAAATCTATCTGAACAAGACATGGTAAACTTGCTAACTCTGAACAAAATGCAGATGTATAAATTGGTAAACATTCCTAAAGCTCTTCTGAACTATTCCTGTTCTCAACATAGAATAAGTCTCCAACTGAAATTATCTCCCTCTTTCTAGTATTCCTCATAAGAAAGCTGCCATTAAGGTCTGATTATATCCCTGACAATCTCTTCTACAAAAACAATTGCACTCCTAAGTTAAACTAATAAATTATTAAATTCCTTCTTCCTGAAAAAGATGAACAAATCAACATGCTTTTAAAATGCTAAATTGTCAGATGCTTTACTACCCTCTTAAAAGATTGGTTGTTCATTGCCCAGGGATAAGCATAACTAGCTTAAATAATTTTGTGGGGACAAATTCTAAAATAATTTTGTGGGGACAAATTCTCTCAAAGTATATTATAAAGATTTGATTTCGAACATATCTTACCTTTTATTTAGGCAAATAAAGCATATCTTCAAATATGTATCTTCAAACATATCTTACCTTTTATTTAGCCAAAACAGATGGACTGGCTGTTCAAATTCAAAACAATCCCATAAGGACAGTGATTTTATTACCTGTTAACAGCTGATGATTTCCACTCCTTTTATGCCAACCCTAGCGGATGTGTATGATGTCCTCTTAGCAGAACAGAGAATTATGGTTCTAACATGGAGGTCAATCTCTAGTAACATACCTAGGAGCCACCTAGGATTAAATAACTAAGTTAGGCAAAAATGAAAAGGCACCACCCAGGAAAATATCTGACAAAAATGACCTGGGAGGTTTACGGGAACTCCCAAAAGACATAAACAATTATTTTCCTCTATAGCACAAAAAATTAAACATAAATAGTGTTAATGAATAGAAAGGAACAAACTATGTACTCCAAAGGAAGAACTATCAGATTTGGCTAGACAGACGAAGGAGTCAATGAATCAAAAGTGACCTAGGCATTTTGATGTCTAGGCAACTGTGTGGATAACAGCCTCCCCAACAAACCCTGAAGCTAGAGGAGAGCTGGTTGTTGGGAAGGGAGGTAAGGCCAGTTTTATCCTGCTGGAGTGAATGTTAACAAGGAGATATATTTAGTATGTATATGCAGCTGGACCATGGGTAAATTGAAGGTGCAGAATTTGAGCCTCTTGTCATTTAAACAAGTGAAATTAGGAATGTGGGCTTTTTATGCAAAAGCTAAAACCTCTGAGTGACACACAAGACATGCTAATACACAGCCAATGAAATCTGTACCTGAACTCTTAGTGTATTACACTTCCTCAGATAGTTGCAGTAGTTATTCAGTGTTTACCTCTTTGTCCCTGCTTAAACATTCCAAATAAAAGAAGCTTCATATTGAGATCTCATTTCTAGAAAGATATCATTTAATACTATGGCAACAAATTCCAAAAATAATAACTCCAGAATGCTTATCTGAATCTTCTCTCCCTGCATCAAATACTGTAATTAGCCTTCTCTGAACCATATCTACATTAAACTACCACTCTGCACGTCGGTCGTCCACATTTCATCTTCATCATCATTTCCTGTTAAATATACATAACATTTCTATTTCTACATTTTTTCTACTAATATTCTTTTCACCCTCTCTTCTAGACATAGTTTTAAGTTTGAATTGAGTCTCCAAATTAAAATTTCCCACTACCAAAAATAACAAATCCTCCATCAAATAGTTGTTTCAATAGCAGATGCTTGAATGTTTTGTTTCCTCCCAATCTCTTATAGCGGGTCCACATGTATTAACGTGATCTTTTCATACCTTCTTTCTACCTGTTTCCTTCTTTTGCCTATTCTCTTTAGTCATACCATTTATAAGTTTTTCTATGAAAGTTTTTGATACTAATTTTGGGATTCAACTTTCTAATTCTGAGCAAGAAGGAAAAAGCTGTGGAGTTAATTAACTATGTGTCACTAAATAGGTGTGCAAACTTAGGCAAATTATCTAACTTTTCTGAGCCTCAATTTCCTCATTTGTAAATGGGAGATAATACCACCACCCCTGCTATCACACAGGGATGTCTTACAAATTAAAGAAAAAGAGATGTAACAAAGCTACAATGATAACTGGTGAACAGTATTTATAACTGGTGGTTATACATACAATTTTGTCACTGTCTCATAGCCATTTCAGAGCTTTGCTACCAGAAGCACTGGATACACTTCCTAATTCTGTCCTCAACTCAAGAACAGAACACAAGTTACACTGCTGCAGCTTTACTGGAGGAGGCATCAAGGGGAGTATGTACTGGATAGTTGGGCTACTATATTTGGGCAGAGAGACTGGAATGCAAGGCCAGGAAAGTCAAATCTCAAGGTTTACTGTAGACCCTAGAAGGTAGTAAAACCTGGACTGCAATGACAGGGTCTTGCTCTGTCACCCAGGCTGGAATGCAGCAGTGCAATCATAGCTCACTGCAGCCTCAACCTCCTTGGGTCAGGCAACATTCCCGCCTCAGTCTCCCAAGTAGGTAGAACTGCAGGTGCATGCCACCAAGCTCATCTACTTTTAAAATTTTTTGTAGAGATAAGTCTTGCTATTTTGTCCAGGCTGGTCTCAAACTCCTGGTCTCAAGTGATACTCCTGCCTTGGCCTCTCAGAATGATGGGATTACAGGCATGAGCCACCATACCTGGCCCATAGTACATTTCAAGCAGGAAACTGCTTCATTTCTTTTAGACTCATGGTTCCAAGCAGAAATGAATATAAATACAACTTGTATTCACTGATGATTTGAAATATAGGATGATGACTACAATAATGACAACAAATATATTAACTTTACAATTAATATTTGAGACTTGTTGTATGTCACACACTATGCTGCATGTTTGTATTAATTACTAATTCTCACCACAACCCTATGAAGTGGATTATCCCACTTCACAAATGAAAAAAAAACTGGAGCTTGGCAGAGCTGGGATTCAAATCTAGAAAATAGTGAAAATTTTAAATAACCAATAACATAGCAACAAGTTATGTGCTGACAGTACAATATCTAATATTTTAGTAGTGAGGGCTATTTGGGTATCTGTGTGGGAAGTGGAGCCTCATATTCACCCAACTGTACAAGTAAAAGCAGGAAGGAGGCAGAAGAAAAAGAAGAAGAAGATGTAATTCTGGGTTACATCCCAGAGTGGCAATTCTGGAATTTGCAAATATTAAAAATCATGACACTGTCAAATTGAGCATGGCCTGCTTTGAGGATAATTAGAGCTCTCTCAAGCAAAGGTTTGCCACCTGTTTCCCATCTGCCACGTGATGATGGCTGAGAGCATCAGGAGCTGATGTTCTGTGCCATCATGTGCTCAGCATACTTCCACAGGCACAGGTAGGCCTCTGTAGAATTCCCAGAACGTCAGCTGCATCTCACTGTCTTCTCACCTCTCTCAGGAAAGTACAGTAGAATGAAAATGAGTAAAAGGGGTAGGAATTTTCTCTATATCAAACATGTAAATGTTAATATTTATTGACACTGGTACTGGTACTAGGCATGTTCTAAATGTTTTACCTATATTCATCCACCAATGACACTATAAGTTAGGTACTATTTTATTTTCATTTTAAAGATGAGGTACTTGAGAAACAAAATAAGCAATTTGCTAAAGATCGCACATAAGGGACATGGCAGTGCCAATATTCCAGCAAGGCAGTCTGGTTGCCAATCCTCAGCTCTTAAACAGGACAGTGAAATGCCTATCAGCTCTCTTTGAGGAATGACCCAAGGTACCCTAGGAATTCCAGGAACTCCTTGCAAAATGCCACAACCAAAAAGACAAGAATTCTCCCTTTGCAGGACAAGCTCAAAAGGCTCCCTAGGACTGTAAGGGCTCACTGTCCCCACCAGGATTTCAATTCAATGTCACAATGCCCTTGGATCCCAGCCCCACAAACCCAGAAGACTTCATTTATGACTCTCCTTAACCCTGGGTAAGCGGAGCAGTAGGAACCTTCTTAGTAACCCTAGCAGATGATACTGGTGGTGAGGCAGCCTAGACCCGGGGTGCCACTGCTAGGCTACATGGAATGAACATCGTTTCACATAAAGAATCAGAATGCAATCCCTGCTCTGAAACAAGATCTGTACATTAAAGGTTCACTCAGACTTCTGGATAGGGCTGCTCACAAGCTGCTTATTCAATAATATTTACTGCAAGTCTGCTATCTACCAGGCACTATTCTAAGTGCTGGAATACACCTGTGAACAAGAAGTCTCACACAATGAGGCTTATTTCTAGACAGAAATACAAAGATCAGCTGCAAATACAAGAGAAAGGGCACTGGCACTATCCTAAATTCGGGGTCAAAAGGAGATATGGGAAAAAGGGGGCACTAGGGGCACTATTTACTCTGTATGGCAAGAATAATGTAATCTTAACTACAACTCAGACTATCAAGCCGAGCCATTGCACTGCTGCCAAATTGAAGTGAAAAGCAACATTGGTGGGTGACACTATTTCCGGCTCAGGTTAAGATAACAGAGCCCACCTGCAAGTGCCCAAAGGGAGAAGCGTCAAGGACAAAGTTACAGAAGCTTGGATTACTTACCTTTTTTAAGTATCCCCTCCCAAAACAAGGGAAAGAAATCACTAGCAAAGGACCCTACGCTCTGCCAGCTCTCAATGCTGTATACTAATAGTGTTCAAACTAATAAAGGCAGAGAGGCTAGTAAATGACAACCAAAGGGCTAAAGAGTTCTTTTCCTAGCAGCAAGTGGAAATTGAAACCAGAGTAGTCCACAAACAAAAAGCTGAACAATAGAGGGGAGCACACCATATGCATGCTCAAATCCAGCTACTCACCTGGAGGTTCTGCAAAGGGATAACACCAGAATGTGCATCATGTTGAAGCCTTAGAGATACTTTTAAGCTTTTGGCCTAGAGACTTTCTCAATCTCAGAGTGTCAAAGTACGAAATGATGACCCTGCATAGACTCCTGCATAGACTCCTGAAATTGCACTTGACAAGTAACACTGACATTCTTTTACACTCTCCTGGATTCCTCTCTGAGCACTGAGATACAGGACGGCCCAGTCTGCAGTTCATTCACTTTATACCCCCAGCATCTAGCATCAGGCCTGTCACAAAGTAGAAAATGTTTCCTAGGCTGAACTAAAAACAAGCATCCTCAATATGGAAATAATAAAGACAGGAACTCTGGCTGGGAGACACACTAAAAAATACACACCATAGACATTCATTCTGAATGGTTTGGCCAAAGTTATCTAAGCATCTTAGATAATATCTTAGATAATGTTAATCCACCCCCCCTCAAAAAAGGAATATATCACTTACAGAAGAAAGTAAAACCTAGCAAGAGAACAAAACTTTCTGAGAGAAAGTGCAACTTTCTAATAATTTATCAACGAGCTTAACAGTTCAGAGTTAGAGATTTATTAATACCAATGCACTTCAAGGCAATCTCTGCATTCTTAACTGCTGAGTTATTTTCAACTCAAGGTCCAAAGATTGACATGCTTCACAAATATGGCATTTAATATATTCAGTCATTTATACATTTTCATGCCTGTGTCATAGACATGACAGGTACAGGGGCTCAAACTTTGAATAGGAAAGCACAGGGCTTCCAGCCTCATGGGTGGTCTTTTTTTCCAGTCTCATTCATCAAAGAAGACCCATACATCTGAAGTACAAGCTGACTTTAGTCATCCTGTCTCACTGCAGGAAAACTAGAATCATTTCGCTCTTCCCAAATGGGAGCTTAGTGATGCAACTATCATGTACCTAGAACAAGACAATATAATCCAGGCATTTTTAAAAGAAATTAAAATAATCCAACTATGGATTAACTGATTTTTGCTTCCACCCACACAGTTCTGATAAAGAATTTAATGTGTTCTGTCTACTTAGAAAACAAACTTGAAACCAAATGCTTTTTTCTTCCTTTCCAAATTAAGACTGCAAAACTTATGTACAATGCGTCAATTGCAACAGCACTGTGTAAAAAAAATTTTAATGATTTAAGCCTAAAAAAATTTATAATTCTAAACTATGGACTATTACACAGCAGTTAAAGAATGAGATGGTAGCACTGACATGGAAAGTCAGATAGACAGTACCTACTTACAATGGCTCGACTTATTTTTCCATTTATGATGGTGCGGAAGCAATACTCATTCGGTACAATCCATACTTTTGGATTTGGACCTTTTCCCAAGCTAGCAACATGCTGTATGACAGTCTCTCAAGACAATGGACAGTGGGAGGAGCTGCAGTTTCCAGTCAGCCATGCAGTCACGAGAGTAAAGGACCAATTCTCTACTGCGTCCTATGTTGCCAGATGATTCTGCCCAACTGTTGGGAGCACGTTTAAGGTAGGCTAGGCTAAGATATGATGTTCAGTAGGTTAGGTGTGCTAAGTGCATTTTCAACTTATGATGGGTTTATTGGGACATAACCCTATCATAGGTCAAGGGGCATCTGTATTTCACACTGGGATAGGGATAGATGCAGAACAACATATGCATTACATGAAAAACACAGACTACAAACACACTAAACTACATACACACACATGCACACACACACACTACAAGGCTTGGAAAGACACCAAGCTGACTGCAATAATTACCTTTGGGAGATAAATAGAGGGAAATATACCAAAGGATTTGTCTTGTTTTTCTATATACTGCTTGAAATCTACTGAGATATTATTACTCTATCACTTGTTCAATTAAAAACAGTTTTCTTGTTTGATTGTTTGAGTCAGAGTCTCACTCTGTCACCCATGCTGGAGTGCCGTGGCATTAGCATGGCTCACCACAGCCTTACCTCCTGGGCTCAAGCCATTCTTCTGCCTCAGCCCCCTGAGTAACTGGGACTACAGGCAAGCACCATCACGCCTGGCTTTTTTTTTTTTTTTTTAGAAACGAGGTCTTGCTATGATGCCCAGGTTGGTCTCGAACTCCTGAGCTCAAGCAATTTTTCCACCTCAGGTTCCCAAAGTGCTAGGATTACAGGCATGAGTCACCTTGCCTGGCCCAATGAAGAAAGAACATTTTAAAAGAAATTTCCTCTAAAGTTAGATAAATAATCAAATTCAGCATTTGGTCCTTACTATCCACACACTACAGAATAAACAATCTTGTGTACTATTTATGTTAGAATAACTGACATAGCATTTAGAGCCCAATAGCCACTTAAATTATAAATAAATAGCATGACCTTAGGAATTTTACATTTGGAGTAGGTAAAAAAAAAATTCTTTTACTTTCAAAATGTATATTCTAATACACTAGAACTAGGCTGAATACTATAAAAACAGCTGTTATACATACACTGTAACTCATTTATAACAAATGTGTTTTACAGATGAACAGTTCACAAAAGCACCCTCAAACTGCAAACTACCATCTCCAAAATAATCACCACATAAATAAGCATCTTTTTTTCTTCCCTGGTTTTGCTATACATACTATTTCCTTTCCTCCTAGAAGTTCATTTACTGGCAATTCAAGCAGTGGTTCAATTTTAGCGCAAACCTTAAGAATATATTTTTTTTCTCTCTCTCAACACTTTCCTAGAAATGATACCCAAAGACCAGATACCATGACAATCACTCTGCACTAGTCATAGTTATAATTGTTAAGGGTACAGGAAGTATAATACTTATATAACTAAAATCACGTTTCTTGTTTCTTAAAAAACTCAATACAAAAATTGTACATATCGGCTGGGCTTGGTGGCTCAGCCTGTAATCCCACGCTTTGGGCCGAGGTGAGTGAACTGCCTGGGCCCGCGGGTTCGAGACCCACTTGGGCAACTTGGCGAGACCTCATCTCTACAATAAATCACAAAAAATTAGCTGGGCGGGGTAGCGCATGCCTGTGGTTCCGGCTTCTTGGAAGGCTGAGGCAGAAGGATCACCGGAGCCTAGCAAGTAGAGGCTGCAGTGGCCGTGAGCGGTCACTGCACTCCAGTCTGGGCAACAGAGTGAGACTCCAACTCAAAAAAAAAAAAAAAAAAAAAAGGTATGTAATAGCTCAACTAAATCCCCAAACCTGCTATGAACTCATCTTTTTATTTTCCACAGGTTCATGTGAACCTCATTTGAACTTCATCAGACACTAATATGAAAGATCCAAAAATGAATGTGGAGCATATTACCAAAAACACGAGCTACAATTTGGTATACATTCAAGGTGCCCATTTTGCTTTCTTAGGGAGCCTTTGCTGACTTGGATTGGAATTTTAAAGTCCTAATAATAAAACTATTTAGAACATGATTATAACAAGCAGTCATCAGGAACATCTTGCTTTATTAGGATTTTCTGTGCTAAGAATGAGCAGAAGATATACAAGTAGCAGAATTAAAGAAAAAAGAGAAGATTTTAATCCTCTTTCCCTTGTGCCTGAGCACAATAACAAATGGTAAAATTCAGAATGAAATAGAAACAAGCAGAGAATTTTCAGTAATAGAATTGCTTTAAAATGCATAACAAGCCATCAGGGAGAAAAGGAGATCAACAAAAAAAGTTCCTCTTCTGGTCTTTAAATGAGGCCAATTCAATCAATAGATCATTCTTTTCTCATTTGGTCAAGTGTTCTACATTTAGAACACTCTTTAAATATATCTCTTTAACATGCAATTTTCTCATGCCAACAATTTAAATATTTACTGTCACGTAGATAAAAAAAGGGGGGAAAAAATCAAGTTTCAGGCACCCAAAATTGAAAGATACTTACTGGTTTTGAGAGAAGGTACAAATGGGGGAATATAATGAAAGCAGAAAGCTGCGCCACCTCCTCCCAGCGTGTATCATTCAGTTCATGGTGTCCTACTATACTGATACCATTCAACTGCTTCCTAACGTTTCTCATTTACTCCCAAGTACAAGCAGATATGCACACGCCACTTTATATGAAGCTTGCTTCCTCATTCAGGATAGATCAAAGTAAGCCACTTTATTTTTTAAAAAAACAAAAAACCTAACAAATGGGAAATATCCAAATTTTCAATTGCTACTGATGATGACTCAGTGAGTGGGCAGCTACAGAAAGTCATAGCTGATGCTAGAAAAAGCTAATGTTTTCATGAAGATCCCTTGAAATGCTGTTCTGGGCAGACATTATTTGCTCTTGCATTATGAATTTGTTTTACTTTCACTCTAAGCATTTATGAAGAGTTGCATTCCTTGCAGAGGAAAAAGATGAAGTTTCTCTTATCATTACAGGAACAAAAAAGTCTTTCTTATTTGGAGCCTTTTCTGGTTACTAGAACCACATTCCAGTAATTAAAATATTGCTACTTTGCCTCCATAATTTTGGTCCCCAATGAGCTTGTATATTGCCTCAGATACTGCTGATTTTAAAGCTGCTCAAGACTGGGTACAGTGAAAACAGTCAAGTTCATCTCCGAGTACCAACAAAAAGATTTTAACCTTTGTAGCGACATTTATTTTAAGTGTTAAACATCTTTTAAAATAAGATAAATATAACATTTTTAGAAACGTATTTATTTACAGCCAAGATTTGATGAATTAACTATTAATGGTAACTAAAAATACAAACATGATAGTGTGGGCAAATAATTATCAAAGAGTTCTCATATTCCAGTAAAGATTTAAATAAAAACAGTATAAACCAAGTAGTATGGTAAACATAATAATAGCTTTCTCTGGTAGCACACTTAGTTTGGAAAACTGCTTTACATATTATCAGTCTTTGAATTCAATATTTATTGAGTGTCCACATGTCAGACCCTATACTGAGTCCTGGGGACATAAAGATGAAAAAGTCACATCCCTTTAGTTTTCATTCATTTCATTTGATAATCAAAACCATATTAAGAGAGAAGAGCAGGGTTATCTCCATCTTACAGAACAAAAGAAAGCTTAGAGATGTTAAGGAATTTTTTTCACATGACCACAAACTAAATTAAAAGCAAAAGCAAATCTTCAATACTATTCTGCTATGTATTACATATTCAGTTTATATCATTAACCTTAGAAATCTTTATGATCATGCCACATATTTCTTGTAATGCCACAGATTCATTTTAAAAACAGAATGACTTTAATTGCCACTGTTTTGTAAGAGTAATAAGAATTATGATAAATGTGTGTAAGTTTACATATAAAATGTATATATGTGTATATAATATATATGTGTGTGTGCTTATGATTCACTCCATAAAGGCATTTTCTCCAAGAAAGGATAACAGCTGTGTGTCCTCAGGTCTTAACGCACAAGTCGTGCTTGCAAACTCTAAGTTACCCAAAATCCTTAGAACATGGAATTGATTTTATTGAATATTCTGAGAATTACTACAAGTAGTATATCCAAAAGGCCCTTAGACAATTAAAATTTGACACTCTTGTGTGACATGAAGTTCCATAATATAGGCCGAGCGCAGTGGCTCACGCCTATAATCCCAGCACTTTGGGAGGCAGAGGCAAGAAGACTGCCTAAGCCCAGGGGTTCAAGACCAGCCTGGGCAACGTGGTGAGACCTCATCTCTACAATAAATTAAAAAATTAGCTGGGTGTGGTGGCGCACACCTATGGTTCCTGCTACTTGGAAGACTGAGGCAGAAGACTTGCCTGAGCCCAGCAGGTTGAGGCTGTGGTGGCCATGAGTGTGCCACCGCACTCCAGCCTGGGCAACAGAGTGAGACTTTGACTCAAAAAAAAAAAAAAAGTACATAATATAAAAATATATCATATGATTGAGGCAAAGTTTTAAAATCTCATAAGAGCCAGGCATGGTGGCGCATGCTTATAAACCCAGTACTTTGGAAGGTAGAGGCAAGAGGATCCTCTGAGTCTAGGACTTCAAGACCAACCTCAGCAACATGACAAGATAGCTCTACAATAAATGAAAGAATTAGCTGGACATGGTGGTGCACACCTGTAGTTTCAGCTACTTGGAAGACTGAGGTGGAAAGATCACCTGAGCCCAGCAAGTCGAGGCTGCAGTGGTTGTGAGCGTGCCACTGCACTCCAGCCTGGGCAACAGAATGAGACTCCAACTCAAAAAAATAAAAAATAAAAATAAATAAAATTTCATGAGGCACCATAAAGAGTGCTCAGTATCCAAAGTGTAACTTAGCTTTGCTGTTTTCTTCTCTATACCCTTCTAGAGTATCTACAAAGTGCTATTTCACTGCATCTTACAGGAAAAATTATACATTCTAGAACTGTGCTAAAAGTAGCCACATGTGAGTACTGAGCAGGTAGTCTGAACTGAGATGTGCTTTTTCTTTCTTTCTTTTTTTTTTTTAAAGAGGTAAGGTCTCACTCTATCACCCAGGCTGGAGTATGGTGGTACAATCATGGCTCACTGTAACCTTAAACTGGTCGTAAGAGATCCTTTCATCTCAGCCTCCTGAGTAGCTAGGACTACAGACACATGCCACCATGCGCAGCTAATCATTTTTAGTGGTCGCACCACATTATTAAGGCTGGACTTGAACTCCTAGCCTCTAGTAATCCTCTCACCTAGGCTTCCCAAAGTGTTGGAATTACAGGTATGAGACACTGCACCCAGTCAGAGATGACCTTTAAGTGGCAAATAAACACTGCATTTGGAAGACTAAGGAAAAACAAAAACAAAAAATAGAATGTAAAGCATCTTAATAATTGATTATATTGATTACATGTTGCAGTAACATTTTATTTATACTGGATTAAATACAATATATCTTTAAAATTAACTTCATCTATCTCTTTGTACTTTTTAAAATGTGGCTACTAAAAATTTTAAAATTATATATGTGGCTTGCATTATATCTACTGGACAGCACTGCTGTAATATGTGCCCAAGAGATCTGAGACATATTTTTGAGAATATCAACAGTCTTCTCTACTAATATATTCTAAATGACCGCCAGTTCTCAAAATATCAGAAAGTAGTCATGAGGCAGAATTTTTTTGATATTGTAAAAGTCCATGATAGAACATCAGAAAAAAGCAGGTTATCATATTATTAAGGGTGGAGCTGCTTCAAATATGCACTTAACTCATCAAATGTAGTTTAGCAACATGAAATAAAAGAAAAATACTAACTCCTCTAAATGAAAAGCATCTCCTGCAATGAGCATGAATCTGTAGTCTCCTCAGCCAGTCTCAGCTCCTACAGGCTTCCCCCAGCGGGACCAGTTTTCTGCACTCATTCTAACTGATACATCCCTACTATATAAGGTATGAGGTCACCTAGATATTTTGGGGCAAAGGGCATTAACTGTTAGCACTAGTTACTTCTCAATGATAGAATGACAGATTTTCTCCTTTTTACTTATTCCATACTTTTCTACAATAAAAATTTACTTTTTTCCTATCATAAAAGCTACTGTTTAAAATATGTGTGGCATAATACATAATATCAAACTCCACTTCAGATTTTCACCCAAAAAGGATGAAGAAAATTAGAAGAAACTCATTCGTATATAGGACTCAGATTCTTCGCGAAACAGCAAGTCCATAAGAACCCAGACCACGCGGGCCCATAGGAGATAAGAGACAAGAGGACCAGCACTCAGCAAAGCCCTGTAGTTGCCTATTCAAAAGAATACAAAATATATTCTTTCCTAGATGACAAGATTTTTTGCTAGACATTTGGAATGCAAAACTGAAAACAGAACTACAAGTTGCATTTATAATAAGATTCAAGCTTTATTTGCATATGTTTAATTAAAAATATGACATAAAATCTAAGTCAATAATTAAAGAATTTGGAAATTGAACTCCCCAAATTAGAAACTACTGAATCTATAGATTATTTCTATGTTGCTGATGGTGTGATTTACATATTCACTGATGCTATCACTGTACAAGCTGTATTTGCATGGAAAGGAGTATATAATAAAACTTCTAAACTTGTTCTTACACTGCATAGAAGAAAAAGGTTATCAAACTACAGGTTTTTCCTCTCTCCCTCTCATCACTCTTAGATTACACTCACTTCCTCATTGAATTTGAAACCAACAAGCTTTTTTAACTTCAGGACCAATAACCGAATTAAGATCCAGCAGTTTACTTGAAAATACTTAACTGTGGACACAGCCAGTCCCGAAAGGCAAATGAAAAAAATATTCCAGGAATACTGCTGCAAAAACATCTTGTCAAGTCAAGGAGAAAACTGGCACTAGGAAAATGTTTTCTACTGCTTCTCCAATGCCTTAACGATTCTTTCACATAAACTCCCACGATTACAACTACTTCATACCCAAGTAGAATCCATAAATACTGTTGCATGGAAGGCAATTTTTCAGCATTTGAAATATTCACTTCATTATTCCAAAACGTTTAAGAGTTGTACCATGGCATCTTCCCATGTAATAACAAAAGTAAATGACTCCACTTTGAAAAAGGGAATTCTAATAACAAAAAGTGCTCCTGTCAACCTGATGTGAGTGGAATTGTAAATATATTGGAAAATTAAACTATTTCATTTATTTTTACTGTAATATATCTACCATCTCACATTATTTATTAATTTATTTTTATTTCATATTGACTTTGAATTTACTTTTGTTTTTCTTTTTTAAAAATTAAATTTTTTTTTTTTTTTTGAGTTGGAGTCTCACTCTGTCACCCAGACTGGAGTGCAGTGGCCACTCCCGGCCACCGCAGCCTCGCTTGCTGGGCTCCGGTGATCCTTCTGCCTCAGTCTTCCAAGTAGCTGGAACTACAGGTGCGCGCTACCATGCCCGGTTAATTTTTTTTATTTTATTGTAGAGATGAGGGCTCGTCAAGTTGCCCAGGTGGGTCTCGAACCCGAAGGCTCAGGCAATCGACTCACCTCAGCCTCCCAAGGCTCAGGATTACAGGCTGAGCCACCCAGCCCGGCTCAAAAATTAAATTACTTTAATTTGGGGCTTTCTATCATTTAAGAAATACATTATGGCTGGGCGCCATGGCTCATGCCCATAATCCCAGCACTTTGGAGTATCACTTGAGCCTAGGAGTTTGAGACCAGCTGGGGTAACTTGGCGAGACCTCGTCTCTACAAATAATCAAAAAATTAGCTAGGTGTAGTGGTGCGTGCCTGTAATCCCAGCTACTTGGGAGGCTGAAGCAGATGGGTCACCTGAGTCCAGGAAGTTGAGGCTGAGATGAGCCATGACTGTGCCACTGCACTCCAGACTGGGATCTCAACTCAAAAGAAATAAAAAAGAAATACACTATACTTACTATGCCTCAGGCATTATTCAAAGCACTTTTTAAATATTAGCTCACTAAAAACTCTCTGAGATACCTGCTATCATTACTCCATTATACAGATGAGAAAATCAAGGCACAGAGAAAGAAAGTAATTTTTAGCCGGGCTCGGTGGCTCAGCCTGTAATCCCGCGCCTTTGGGAGGCTGAGGTGAGTGGATTGCCTGAGCCCGCGGGTTCGAGACCCGCCTGGGCAACTTGGCGAGACCTCATCTCTACAATAAATCAAAAAATTAGCCGGTCGTGGTAGCGCGCGCCTGTAATTCCAGCTACTTGGAAGGCTGAGGCGGAAGGATTGCCAGAGCCAAGCAGGCAAGGCTGCGGTGGCCGGGAGCGGCCACTGCACTCCAGTCTGGGTGACAGAGTGAGACTCCAACTCAAAAAAAAAAAAAAAAAAAAGAAAGTAATTTTTGCTAGGTCACACACCTAATTAACAGGCAGAGATTCAACTCCAGGCAGTCTGGGTCCAGAATTCATGCTCTTAACCACAGTGCTGTGCTTACTCTCAGAAAGTAATATACTCATTAGTGTCTAGCTGATAGTTAAGCGTTTAATAAAAATCTACTGAACAAATAAGAGAATAAAATGGAGATGGTACAAAGTAGAACACCCAGTATTCATAGTCCCAACACATCATTATGAGTATACTCGAATACTTCCTGTCAGTGTTTTTTCTTATTCACAAAGGAGTTTCTTTTCCTTTAACACTCAGCATACATAATTTTTTAGAAAATAAAAAACTTTAACATATTAGTCTCTTGGCATTTTTAGAATAACAGTTAAATTAATTTAACATGTGCATATCCAATACTTACATGCATATTCTAATTTCACTGCAAGCCCCATGAAGCAGGTGCAAGTATTCTCCCTGTTTTACAACTGAAGAAACTGAAGCACAGCTAAGAATGAACTCAAGGTCACGTGGCTAGCAAGCAGCTGAGCCAAGATTCAAATCCAGGCAGTTGACTTCTGACCTAGAAATTCTTGACTATCCCTGGAGGGTAGGCTTGTGAGCGACTTGAAGGATAACGATCAAGTTTTTACTGAGTAGCACTGTTTGTCTTACCAGAAAATGAAGATGCTACCATACATATTATCTTATTTTACCCTAACTCTGACTTAGACAACAAGAGCCTTTAACATAAGATATATAAACTTTCTTACATACGCTTTCTTGAACAAGCTAAATACAGCTTCACGTCTTATTTTATAAGGGTCAAGTGTCCTATGGAATTCCTTCCAACAACACACATTTGTGTATCCATTCCTCGCTAGGGATGGTGCTATGACACACAGAGCCTGTGCACTCAGCATAGAAGCCCTTCTGCCAGCACATAAATATGCTCAGGATTCTCACAACGAACACATACAACACCCGGTACATAAAAACGGATAACAATTTTGTCAACTGTCCAGTGGTAGAACTGAGAATGGAATCCTGCAATTTTCTTCCCTTGTACTAAAAAGTAGATAAACCCCTTACTTTTCCTTCAGTCCCTAAAGAGTGCCTAGCACTTAAATAATTATGAGTTTAGGTGCGGCTTGCCTCCTTCATGCTGCGCTACCACTGCTCAACAGCTGACAGTGAAGCCCTACTCATCTTTAGTGCAAAGGGGTCAAAATTATAATATTTTACTAAAACCTTAGTCTACTAAGCTATATGTTTAAATTCCTTCTAAAATTCTAAAATTTTTATTCTGGGTTTGACTTTAATTATCAAATTATAAAATGTGAATGTCTAAGACCATATGTGGAAGAGGCAGTTTAAAAAAGAAGCATATTGACAGAAGATGGTATGGTCCCCTGGGCTTCATTTTATATGCGAATATTTGAATGTATGCAGGGTTGTTTGTTTTTTGGCTTTTTGTTTCTTTGCGTCAGGGTCTCAATCTGTTTCAGGATGTAGTACAGTGGAATGATCATGGCTCACTGCAGCCTCAACCTCCTATGCTTAGGTGATCCTTCCACCTCAGCCTCCCAAGTAGTTAGAACTATAGGCATGCGCCACCATGACAAACTAATTTTTTGGGGTAGAGATGAGAACTCGCTATGTTGCCTAGGCTAGTCTCAAATTCCTGGACTCAAGCAATCCTTCTGCCTTAGTCTCCCAAAGTGTGAGATTACAGGCATGAGCCACCATACCTAGCTTGTATGCAGTCTTTTTTTTTTTTTTTTTTTTTTTTTTAGTCAGAGTCTCACTCTGTCACCCAGGCTGAAGTGCAGTGGCATGCTCACAGACACTGCAGACTTGACCTGCTGGGCTCAGGCGATACTTCCACCTCAGCCTTCCAAGTAGCTGGAACTATAGGCGTGCACCACCATGCCTAGCTAATTTTTCTCAATTTATTGTAGAGATGAGGTCTCGCCAAGTTGCCCAGGCTGGTCTCAAATCCCTGTACTCAGGTAATCCTCTTGCCTCCACCTCCCAAAGTGCTGGGATTACAGGTGTGAGCCACCGCACCTGGCCTATATGAAGTCTTAAACCAAATCCTATTGATTGTGAAAAGTTTGAGTTCAATGTTTCTTAAGTCCTGTGAAAAGCTTGAGTTCAATGTTTCTTAAGTCCTAGTCCTCCAACAAGTGAGCTCTTTATAACTTTACCACAATCTAGTATTTGCCTTCTACTGTTATTCTCGCTTTAAGTCTGTAACTTGTATCATCCTACTTTAGAAATTTATGGAGGAAGACAGCAATGTTAACCCCACACGCAGCTTGCTGCCTTGCAAATAATCAGTATTGAATAAGTATTTGCAGGCATGAAATCCACCTAGAACCACACCTCAGTCCTTACCATTACGCAGCATCTTTACCTCTGACTGGGGTGCCCCACGGACCAGTCCTCAAATCTCCTCTCTTCTCCAGCTATTCTCTCTCCTCAGGTGACCTCATCTACACAGACAACTCCCAACTGTATCAAGCCTGGATCCTTCTTCTCTGAACTCTAGATTCCTATGTTCAACTGCTGCTTGGCATCTCCATTAGCATGTCTATGAGACATCTCAAAGACTTAACCAGGAACTCTCCCCGGAAACCTCTGTGCTTTGTCCTTAGCCATCTTTCCCATTTTGTGAATGTCAACTCCATCCTTCTAGCTACTCAAGCCCAAAACCTTGGAGTCATCCTTGACTCCTCTCTCTTCACATTCTGCATCCAATCCACCAGCAAATCTATTTGGATCAAAACCTATCCAGTCAGAATCAAAGATACCAATATGCGTGCATTTCTTTCTTTCTTTCTTTTTAATAAAAGGTCTTGCTATGTTGACCAGGCTGGTCTCAAACTTCTGGCCTCAAGGAATCCTCCCATTTCAGCCTCCCAAAGTGCTGGGATTACAGGTGTGAGCCCTGCACCTGGCCATGTCTATTTTTATATAGAGATTATTTACATAATTGTACATGGATACATGGATTAGTATAGGTACATATTATTTCCTAGCTCTGCCCACTGAAAGAATCTAGGAGCAGTGAAACCCAAGTAGCAATGCACACGCCTAACACCTTGATGTTACCATTCTTCAAAATACCATTCTTCCATAAATAACACCAGGGTTCCTTAGAGAAATGGCTGATTCTAGGGCTGGAGCAAGAAAAATACAAGATGAACCTGAAGCACCTAGTATCGCCAGACAGTAAAGAAAGCATGCATTCATACAGAAAAGGAACAGGAACATGCCGAAAGGGCACAGAAGGAAGCCCAGTGCCCAAAGCTGGAATAATTTGAGCAACCAAATAATGATCACACTAAATTATAAATCTAAGAATAAAACAGACTTGAGCTGATGTAAATTGTTAGATAGATAGATGAGAAGGAACAAACCTTCCTTACAGAAGAAGTTCAATCAGTAAATATGCAAAGAATGAGAAAAATTTAAAAGTACCTTCAGAATCCATAAATAATTGCTGCAGGCAAGATCTACTAATGAATGCTAAAATTAGTGGGCAGAAACAGGAATCTGGCAAAGCCTCAAAGTGTCTCCCCAAAAATATTTACCAATTACTGTGGTGGTTCTAATATATGTCTACCAATTCTTTGATACTCTTCCCTCCAGGAAGTAGAGTTTAATTCCCCTCCCTGTAAATGTGGGCTGAACTTAGTAACTTGCTTCCAGAAGGTGAATAGAGTATGGAAAGGGAAAAACCCTAGCTTGACACTGGAGAAACCTGGCAGAAACCACCTTAACAAAGTGATCACAGTGATAAGTTATTTGACACCTTGTACCCCCATATGATGTGATAAGAAGGGCACTTCACCTCCATGGTATTCTCCCCAAAAACCTGTAACCCCAGTCTAACCATGAGAAAACATTAGATAAACCAAAGTTGACAAACATTCTACAAAACACCCGATCAGCACTCTTTAAAGTGTCAAGAGTATAAAAGAAAAGACCTAGAAACTGTCACCCAATGGAAAAGACAAAGGAGATTTGACGACTAAAGCAATATAGTATCCTGGTTTGAATAGAATGGAAAAAGGATATTAGAAAAATTGGTAAAATACAAGTGAAGTCTGAAGTTTGTTGAATGAAAGATGCATATGAATGAAGCATCATGTCAATATTAATTTCTTAGCTTGACAAATGTACCATGGTATGTAAGATGTTAACATCAGAGGAAGACGGGGGAAGGGTGTATAGTAGCGGTTCTTAATGATAGCAATTTTGCCCACAGTGAGGGGGGTAAGATTTTGCAATGTCTGAAGACATTTCTGATTGTCACAATTTGGGGGACAGTACTGGCAGCCAGTGGAGAGCTGTCAGGAATGCTGCTTAGCATCCTATAATGTACAGGACAACCCCACTACAAAGGATTATTCAGTCCAAAATGTCAATAGTGCTGTGATGGAGAAACATTAGTATAAAAAACACTATGTATAATCTGTGCAATTTTTCTGTAAATCTAAAATTATTTCAAAATAAAAAGTTTTTAAAAATCCAAATCTAATCATTTCTTACTACTTCTCTGGTCCAAGGCACCATGTCTCAACTAGATCTTCAAGAAGCCTTCTAACTGGTTTTCTGGTTTCTACTTTTAACTCCCTTTCACTCTAGTAGCCAGCCAGTTTTTAAAGGGTATATCCAGTCACATCATTCCTTTGCTCAAAACCCTGCAATGGCTCCCAAGTAAAAACCCAATTACCCCTCTGATGTCACTGGGTTTGTCTTCTACTTGCTCCAGTGCAGGCACACTAGCCTTCTAAAATTCTGGAAATAAACCAAGCACACTTCCACTTCAGGGTTTATGCAGTTTCTTCTACTTAGGCAGACCCCTTATCTCTTTCAAGTCTTTGCTCTCACCAAGCCCTTTCCAGATATCATTTAAAATGCACACACTCTGGGCGCTCCTGTCCCCCCTTCCCCTGTTGTACTTTTCTCTGCAGCACTACCACCTTCTAATACGCTACGACGATACCAGACTGGGGTCTGTCTGCAACAATGCTTGGCACATCCCTGATACTCCAGAAACATTTGTTGAATGAATGACACGCCTCCGAAACCGTAAACTAAATATCTCAATGTCTTTCTACCACTTCCTGTCATTACTGCATTTCCTGTCTTATCCCCCAACTTGAGAAGAGCATGGTTAGGAGAATGAGTCTCTGGACATATTATTTAACCTCTCTAACTCTCATTTTCTTCATTTGAAAGAAGATAACAAAGGGAAGAGTATAAAAAATAACACATTGTAGTATTAGCGTTAGGACCAAAAGAAGGTCTTGGGTGTCTGGCACTTGGCAGCTCCTCCACAAAGAGAAGCTGACATGACCACTCCCACCTTGCCAGCTCTTTGGCTTCACACTGACCTCCAGCCTTCTGTGTCCTTCATGTTCTCCCAACTGGGCCACCCCTTCCAGGCCTCCTGCTCATAATCCATCCTAGGTCCCATGGTTCTTCATTTAAAGTCACAATCCTCAATATCATTAACTCCCTCAACCAACTGTCCCTCAGGCATCACTACCAAATACTGGCAAGGCAGCGGGTAAGTGCTTGGGCAGTGGAACTGAACTAGGACTTACACCCAGTTGTTCATCTCACAAACAAGGACAGTAACAGCACACGCCTCATGGGGTTTTTGTATTACATAGCTTCTTCAAATATACTCAGGCTGATCACTCACTGCTAGAGAAAAATCACACTATCATGTAGACAGGTACCACTGCAAACGTGAGGTCTACAACCTCGAATAAATAGATCCTCAAGGCCGCCTGACAATCCTTACTCAGGGTCCCAACTAGTCATGTGTATTTTTTCTCCCCCATTCCCTTGGAAGCTGCTTCTAAAGAGTGTGTATAAACTCACATACTCTTTTCCCCCCTGTTCCTTTCATAGGTGTGGATTAAATTTATTTTACTTGTTTTTATTTTTTAATTTTTTTGTAGAGATGGGCTCTCACCATGTTGCCCAGGCTGGTTCATGACTCCTGGAATCATGCAGCCCTTCCACCTTAGTCTCCCAAATAACTTGAACTATAGGCATGCACCATAGAGCAGGGTCTCACTCATATACTCTTGTTAAGAATCTCTGTTCCACCACCTTCACCTCACTCTTATTTACACTGCCAGCCATCTTCACCTCCTTCCTTTCTGCTCTCTGGAAAAAGACTGCCTTACGTACTCTGCCTATGTCCGGGATCCCCTCCCATTGCCTCCCAATCCTGCTTCCAGCCCCCACCCACTTCCCCACCCACAGCACACTCACATATACACCCTTCAGCTTCTCCTCTCCACTGGTTCTTTCCAGTCCCACAGAAGCATACTCAACATTCTAATTTTTTTAAGAAGGCAAACTCCAAATCCTCAGCACCTCCCTCTACTTACTCTTTCCCCTTCAGAGTCCTTTCAGAAAACACTGTATCCCTCTCAACTAGCTACACATCATTCACTCTTCATTCCCCTGGATGCTTTACAATGTAGCTAACTGCTCTAGCTGAAGTTACAGACATCTTCATCAACAAGTCTCAAGAGACTTTATTCAGTCCCTATCTTGCTTGTCCTTTCCATGGCAGGATATAGTGTTGACCACTCCTAGACCTTGAAACACTCTGTGACAATTCTCATAGTTTCCCTTTTTTATCTTTGCTCTGGCTGGCTTCTCTTTGGGGACTTGCCCAACCTACCCAGCAGATCCCAACAGAAATACAGGAATCATCTCAAATCTTCAATCTTGCTCAATGCTATAATGTGGTTATTTAACCCATCCTGTTGATAACACTTCTCAAATCTCTCCTGTAGCACCCCTCTCCTCCTCATCCCCATCGTTTCTCACCAAGAATAGCTTCCTAACTGGTCCTTGTTCCAGTTTTGCCCCTCTCGAATCCAACATTCACTTCATTGCCAAACTCACAAATCTAAAACACAACTCTGAGTCTATCACCACAAAGCTTTCAAAAAGTCTCTCTCCTCCTCCCCGTCGCCCCCCACTAAACCCTCAAGGCCTCACAGTCTTCACAACGAAGCCAAAGTTCCTTAAATTGGTTCACAAGACAATGAGTGATGTGGCTTCTAATTACTTCATCTGCCCTGTTCTGAAGCTGTGCTGTCCACTGATGGCTATAGAGTACATGAATGTAACCAGTTCAAATTGAGATGTGCTGTATGTGTAAATTACATACCAGATTCTGAAGATGGTATGAAAAGAGAAAGTCAAATATCTCAGCATTACTTTTTTTTTTTTTTTTTTTTTTTGAGTTAGAGTCTCACTCTGTCACCCAGATTGGAATGCAGTGGCCGCTCCCGGCCACCGCAGCCTCGACCTGCTGGGCTCCGGCGATCCTTCCGCCTCAGCCTTCCAAGTAGCTGGAACTACAGGCGCGCGCTACCACACCCAGCTAATTTTTGATGTATTGTAGAGATGAGGTCTCGCCAAGTTGCCCAGGCGGGTCTCGAACCCACGGGCTCAGGCAATCCACTCACCTCAGCCTCCCAAAGGTGCGGGATTACAGGCTGAGCCACCGAGCCTGGCTACTTTTTACATTGCTTGCATGTTGAAATGGTAGTATTTTTGATATAGTGGGCTAAATTATATTATTAAAATTAATTTCATTTTTTTAGATTTCAAAATATGATTACTAGAAAATTTTAAATTTTATATGTGGGTTACATTTATGGCTTATGTTAAATTTCTGCAGGACAACACTGGTATAAAATGTACTTTCCCTCTTTCTGAACCGAGTAAACTCCTATTATTCAAGATTAGCTCAGGTAACCCATGAAGATGCATTCCAGGGCAAACTTCCCCCAAGTCTGAGTCAGCTACCCCACCTCCACGCTTCCATCCACAAGTACCTGTGCATACCGGTGTCATACATCACATAATATTGCAAGTACTGGTTATCAGTTATCTTCTCCTCAACTGTAAGCTCCATGCAAAAAGGCATCTCCTTCTACAAACACCCAGATCCTACCACCATGCCTGGCACTTAAAAAGCACTCAAAACACTTGTCAAACAAATGTGAACTGCCTACTCATGGCCTGAAGGTTACTAGAATTTCTAGTTCTCTAGGGAAAACAAACCAGCCCTGCAGGTGCCTAGATTTTACCAGGAGCTCTAGTAATGAAAGGACTGGGGAGAGTAAGAAATAGGGATCACAGTAAAGGGATCAGCAAAGGGGGAAATAAAGGCCATCATACACAGTTTGGTTCCTAAATGACTTAAACAACCCATTCAACAAACGAGTATGATTTGGCAGGTTTCAACACAAGCAGCTAGAGCCCAGCACCTGTTCTACTAAAACAGCGCATCATACAGTTAAAAACAACAACAAATCTCTCTCATGAAGTAAATGCTAATCTCATGATGCTTCACCATGGGGCAATTTAGAAGAGTTATTATATGAAATGTGCCAAAGCATGAATTTATGGCTGATGCTTATTTGGCAAATATGGTTGGCACTGCTAGATGTTGAAAAAAATGTATGCAAATAGGCAAATAAAAGTTTTTAAGCTCTCAGACTTAAATATTTACATTATCATAAATGTACAAAGATAAATGTTTATATGAGTACACATATAATGCATTCCAGGAACACATTTTTTTTAATGTGATTGTCAGGAAACAGTTATGAAGTGGCATTATTTCTTTATGGGCCTCAGGGTAGACTCTTAAAAATGAATTCTGAATGTTAATGGGGGCACAGACGTTATCATGGAAGTTTATATATATCATGGGATAAAATGAAGTCATAGCATCATAACCATTCAAAGCAATCTTATCTTTTCCTTTCACCAAAGCACTTCTCTTCCAACCCTCCAACAGCCAAATGTAATTTTCAGTCCTTAAATGGGGGAGAAGGACCACACATTAAACAGCCTTAAAGAAAATAATGTGACATTTTTTCCCACATAATATAGTCATGTGAGAGTCTCCAAAACAAAGACACGATAGAATACTCCCCCCACCACCACACACACACACACACACACACAGAGCTATGGAAAGGGGATGTTTGTTTTTTCACATAGTTTGTGAGTTGGTCATATCCCAAACTCACTAGCAATGACATGAATTCTGCTTCCGTTGTTAACTTTATCTCTGGGCTGAGGCTGTAGCTCCCATCTTTGAAGCCAAGAAAATGTACGCTACCTGCTATTATAGTTTACTAAACGAGTCACCAAAAAGAAGTCCCAGGCAGGACAGAAAGTAATTAAGGTAGCTGGCGAGTGGAGCTATCTAGAAACGCTGAGATGACAAGGCGAAGACATCACGAGCGAGCATCCAAGATTGCTCACAGAAAGTTTTACCCCCGTGGATAATTCGCATTTTTCACTTCCACACTGCAGAGAGCAATGTGGATTCTCTGACTACACACATCATTATATCACTTCATTTAGCCGTAGGGGGGGAAAAAAGGACGCGGTGGCTGAACAGAACCCAGCAGGTAGGCCCCAGAACAGAATCCTCGAGGCAGCCCCAATTCAGGTGAAAAGCGCTCCCGTACCTCATCCCGCGACCCAAAAATAGTCTTTTATGTAAGTCTCCGAGTATTTAATTCAACGTATAATCTTACCCCACTCAACAGAGGCAGAAGAAAAAACGCGATTGGGTTTTCTACAGCAAGGCCAGTAGAGATGAAATCATAGTTTTCCTCTAACTCATCGCTACCCCCTCAACGCCAGCTTTCCAATAACTCCATTCCGCAGCTCCCAGATTCCTGAACTCGGATCTTGAAAAAACAACGGATCGCAAAAAGTCACATTTGGGGGCGGGGGGCGGGGGGACCTTTCCGGTTGCCCTCGGCCGCCTTGAACGCAGTCGACGGAGGAAAAGACGACATCAGCTCTCGGACGGAGGGTGCAGGCGACGAGGGGGGAGGGGCAGGTCGGACGGCGCGTCCCCCTCGCGCAGGAAAGAAAAGTTGCCGGGAC